>NC_081413.1:525523588-525823588 GCF_030272615.1 Cryptomeria japonica
CTATCCGAAGGGAGAATTTGATGTGTCCTTCACATATGTAGGCATTATCTTTTCTAGAACACCGAATGCAAGGGTTATAAGCTCACTATCCTCACTGTGAGATTTAAGGATCTCCTCTCTTGCCTTAGCTTGTGCTAGTGATGCTAAATTCAACTTCTAAATGGGAGAGAGAGTATCCAAGTTGATCGCCCCTTGGGACAATGTCAGATCATCAAAGATCTGCTTATCCTTCTCAAGAAAATATTTTACATCCTCCGCAATGTCTCTTGCTTCAATATTTTTATCCTCATAATCAATTTCTACCTTGACTTCTTTCAAACCTTCATCATCAACCAGAGCTTGAGTCTCCATAGATGGCATTGTGTCCATAGGCTGATCCAGAGGATTCTGAGTCTTCATAGATGGCATTGTCTCCTCTTCACCCTGATTCAACTCTTCTCCCTTTTCTTCATCCATACCTACCTTTTTCAGAACAGTAGAGACATTCACCTCATCTTGATCAAATTTTGATTGCTCTTTTTTCACTTTTGGAACTGATGAAACAACATCATACTGATTTTTTTCCAAAATTGGCTTATCTTTTATTACTTCATCTATTTGCGCAATCATGAGTTTTTTAATCCTTGTTTCGCTCCTAAAATATTGTTGGGCTTCTTAAAGTATTCTCTTTACTTCCTCTACAAATATTACCGGACAGATTGACTATTACATATTCTTTCAACCTATTATCTTATGCCTTTGTAGTACCTCTTCTCAACTCTAATAGGTTATATTTGGAATCTCAGACATAATTTCAACAAGAGCTCTATTGACAATTTTTAAATACTTAACTTTATCTTCCTCAAGAGTTCTCTTACTGACATCATAAAACTTGTCATAAAATTCTAAAAGTGGTTTCAAGTTACCTTGCACAATTATGGCCTCTTCTACACCTTCGACTGACATGCCAGGTTTGTTAGAATCCATCTTCACCTTCTTGTTGGCTTTCTATTTACTCGAGGGCTTGTCCTTAGAGACTTTGGATACCTTCTTTCCCTTGGCCTTTATTTCCTTTATTGCTTCATCAAATTCATTCTCCTCATCATCTTCCATAGTGACATACACCTTAGAAATTTTATCTTTGTTCCTCTTTTCACCCTTGCTGGATGATTTGGCTTGATATTTTTCTGACTTGGCTAACTTAGTAGAACCGGAGGAGGGAACAATACATCTAGTCTGCCTTTTCTTAGGAGCAGAGACTTCCAGACCAATTGGTTCAACTTTTACTAGCTTCTCTGCTTGTTGTAATCTTTTCCTAGCCTCCCTAACTACTTCCTTTGTGATTCCAATACTTTTTGCATATTCTTCTATGTGCTTCCTCACCTTCTTCTGTATTTTTTACTTCTTAAATTTAGAATATAGTTGTAAGTCCTTTTCAACAAATGTCCCAAATCTCTCTTCTGATGGATCTACTAGCTTACTCAAGAGATGTTGAGCATACAATTCAAGAATTTTATTATCAACTTTATACTCCATGGGTATGATCCATACTGTCCTCAGCTCAATTGCTTCCATTAGACATTGATCAGTGTCAATCATGAAGCATATAGTATCCTTATACTTCTCAACTATAGACTTAGGGATCCTCTCCCTATCATGCATTGCACTCTAGAAATTCTTGAAGTATTCCCATAGAGTAGCTTTCTGGGCCTTAGTATCACTAATATTGTATAGCAATTCTCTTATTTGCACAGCTGCCGACCTATCATATGCCCATTGGGACCTACTCCTAGAACCTCATTCATGAAGTAAAAGAATAAACATATGATCAAATTTCCATATTTGAACGAATGCTTCTTGTCCTGCTTAATATTGGCTAGGTTCTTCATTAGCTCACTCCGGAGCAACTCACATAGGTCATATTTCTTGTTTTCTTGGATCATCTCATATGTTGCATAGATAGCAGTATCAAATACTAAATTCTCCCTACTAGAACTATAGATTTTGTACCCGATCACCATAGAAGAAAATCTCACATCATGTTCTAGAATATCATTGATAGTCATTACCCTTCTATCAAATTTTAAATTGATTGTATCAATGACAATCTAGTTCTTCATAGAATTCAATGTCGATAGATCACCAAACGAACATAGACCAGTTACAGCCATAATGGCATTCTTGGTGATCTTGAATGGCTTGTTCAACCACATAAACTCATCATGCATATTGCTTAGAACATATCGGACCCACTTATGTTCATCGAGCAGCGGGAATTTGATAAACTACACAAAACTCTTTTCTTCCAACACTTTGAATTCCGGTTTAAGCCTAAAATTCTCATCTATCACCTGCTTGTTGTAAATATTTAGCAGATGCGAACTTCCTAATTCTTCAAGATTGCAATGAGTATAAACCCTAATATCTCCTATACGCAAAACATCATATGGAACTAATGAAAATGTGCTTTGTGGGTCTACTTCAGCAAATACAAATGGATGCTTCGTAAAATTGGGTCAGGCTCTTGCAGTAATATCGACAACTAGAGGAGTATCCATTTCCAGAATTCTTGATTTGAATTTTTTTGCAAAAAATACCTTACTTGCCATATTAGAGTTTCACACGGGAATCTTCTTCACACTTTGATCTCTCCAAAAATATTTTGGTAGAGCGCTCTCCTCCTCTTTTCTTGACTGCAAAGTGGTAAATGAAGAAGCAAAGTCTATTTTTATCACTTGCATATCTAAATTTTAGGGTGCAATAAATGTGTTTTGTCATAAACCTTCTGGATACTCTGCTTTCATAGACTGCTCTAAAAATTTCATCTATGGATCTTCATTATTGCTCAAATTATTTTTAAGATCACTTCAAATCATCTGTAATTCCCTAATATAGCTTTATCAACATGTTGGATTCAGGTATCATCTGCTACAAGGGGTATATGATTTTCATGAAAAATCCCCCTAGGCCAGAGGCCTTAAATCAATTCCTGGATGGATTTCCATCTTCGGATCTAGGTGAAGATCCATTCCCTACATTAGTATCACTTTTCTTCACCCATGTATTCTTCATTTGGTTCTAGATCTCATCCACTTTTTCTTTTTCTTTAACATCTACTTGCACATTCTTGTTCCTGTCTGTCGGACCATTCCTATTCACATTTTTGCTTCTGCATAATCTTGCAATGAGACTGGATTTGTTGCAATTATAGCAAACAAAATTCCCTCGTCTAGGCCTAAAATTCCCTTGATTTCCTCTTGATCTTTACTGGTTAGCAATGTGTCCAAACCTACCACATGTATAACATCTAATATTCCTTCGATTGAAAGATTTATTCATCATACTTTTGCACTCTTTTGACTTATGTCCATACTTATTGCATTTGAAACATTGACTGGAGAAAGATGCACCATTATGATTCATTCAATTTTTGCATTGAATAGCTTTATGACCAAATTTATTGCAAACAAGGCAATTACCATTGAACCTTTGAGCATTAGGTTGTCTTTCTGGAGACCTTTTAGTTCTATTCTTCTGATTTGCTGACTTAGGAGTGCTTTGACTAGATCTGAATCTTTCACCTTTCTCAAATCCAAGACCTCGCTTGTCATCTTCACTCTTCTGGCTTCCAAACATTTCATCAAGCTTAGCTGAGATAATATTGAAATTCTCCTTGTACTCATTTGTTGTAGCAAGCTCATCCCTAAGGATTACAATCTTCCTTTCAAGATCTTCCTCAATGTTTTTGGATTGTTGTAGTTCAAGATTTAGTTGATCATTCTCATAATTAAGTCTGTAGCATTCGTCAAATCCATCTTTCACTAACTGAGAAAGATTCTCCTCATTCTTCTTCCTTTCTTCAATCTCCTTTATTATCCTCATCACAATATATTCCATCTCATGCTTCAAGGTTGCAATTTCTTTTGCAATCTTCCCACATTCTTTTGATCTCTCCTTCAAGGCTTGATTCAGGTGACCATCTTCCATGCATTTTCTTTCCTTCTCTTTCAACTTCTCACAAAATTCCTTTCTCTTCTGGACTTGTTTAGTTTCTCTTTCAATGATTGAATAAATTTTTTAGCATCCTTAAGACTTCCTTGCAATTCCCAGACTTGAACTTTGGACTGATCAAGATCATCTAGTGCAACTAGGAGTTGATGTCAAAGACCACCAGAATCCATTGAGTCATGTTCCTGGATCTTCCTCAAGTTGTTAAACTTCCTCCAAGGAACTCGTCTCTGATACCAATTGTTGGAATCAAGGAACACTGAGAGGGGAGGGTGAATCAATGCTCTACAATTTTTCTTTATTTAACTACTCATTCAGCCACTTAATACATATGAACAAAAGAAAGATGCAAGAACTTAAAGAAAATAACCACAACACCATAACAACAAGATTTTTGTACATGGAAACCCAATTAAGGTAAAAACCACGGTCGGGATGAACCCACAATATAAATATACTCTGTAGAAGTATAGAAATATTACAAAGAGGAATGCACATGCATTCAAGCACACTGCCTAGAGCTCACTACTCAAATAAAGAAGCCTCAATGCCTACAAATCTATTACAATATATTATTGAAGTATATGAACTAAAAATTAGCATCTACAAATGCCTGATGATAGTTTTGGTTAATCTCAATAATCACACTTATCTTTGTTAGGCCCAATATGGAAAGATAATGTACTAAGAGGGGAGGGGTGAATCAGTACTTCAAAACTTTTCTTCAACAATAACTTTATTTGTTAAGCATAAACTGAATAGTACAGTAACATAATATAATGCTAAAACAAATAAATAACAATCATACATGATTCACTCCATAACACATATATTTTGGTTACGCAGAAACTCTTGGTTAGAGAGAAAAACTGTGGTGGGGATGACACCCACAACTTCACTACTGCAATAATAAAGGTTGCTCGGTTAGAGCTACATGTTTAGCTATTTCTGATAGCTTACCCTGTTAGGAGTATCAAGATCTGTTAGATCTACCTTGCTAAAGGATTTTACAACACTTATTCTAAATGTTGCACCTGGTTAGAGGCTTTATAGTTTATAGACTTAGTTAGAGTCTTTTACCTTGTTAGAGGTTTTTCTTACAACTCAAAATATTACAATCAAATCTTTACAAATTATCTACAACTTTACATCTGAAATGTTATAGCAGATTCTATGTGCTCAAAATGATATTACCTTGCTTATAGCATACCTCGGTAATCCATATATTAACTCGGTAAACCCTTCTATTTACTCTGTTCCTTGACTGCTCTCTAAAATCCTTCTCGGTGACCTCTGTGTTTCTCTGTCAACTGTAACAGTCATAACACTCTATGATATCTCATGATTTTCCTTTTTGTATATGTCTTGCTTCACACACACATGCACATATATCTAATCCTGAATTCATTCCGTATAAATAGATCTCTTATGTTGGTGATCTGGTCCATGCTTCGATCCTACAAACATGATTTCTCAAATGAATAACCATGCAAAACATTTCATTGGTTAGATGACCTCAAAATCATACACAATCTTTAAGTGCAATTTCCAATGTGATAACGGTTACTTGTTCCTCGATCTTTGTAACACATTTCCCATATATGTCCAGGTTCAGTGAATCTGGTAACACGTTTCACTCGATTTGTGTTCACTCAGTATATCATTCTTGCTCTCAGTAGACATAGAGTGTTACTTGATAGAGTGTTTGGTGTATACTACGCTCTGAGACTACTTTCTTCTATAACCAACTGCACTGTGCTTACCGACTGAAAGATTTGGTAGTAGTAACCGACTAGAATATATAGAATAACTTTGAACATAAGGCTAATGGAAATCTTAGTAAGTAGTAACAATCTCCCCTTTTGACATTAGTTGAGATGTTTGATAAAAACTACTTTCAAAGTTATAACTCAAAAATCTATATACCTGCAAAATTTGACTAAACTGACAATATATACATTTGTCAATGAAATAGTATACTCAGATATACTCCCCTTATCAATATACTGTACATAACTTTGATTTTGCATGCTTGGTGATCAATGTTCTATGTGTTGCTCTTGTTGTTTGCTTACTGCTCTGTTCATTGCTCGGTATACTCCCCCTGTATACTTTGATACTATACTCCCCCTTTTTGACAAACATCAAAATTTAGTTACCATTTGGTGGAGGCAACTGGTCAAAAATGGATTTATACTTTGTCCTTGCTTCGGTGAGGGCAACAGAGAGTGCATCCTTGACACTGTCCATTAAAGAATTTTGTGCTTGAATGTCAGCCAATAGAAAAATTAAGCCATCTAATGTGCTTCCCTCTTGTGTAGTAGATAGGTAAGTGGCTCGGTTGATCTGTTCTTGAACAAAGGACAAGTGTGGAATGAATAAGGTTTGAAGAGTCATAATGTCCATCTTTATTTTGTGCTCTTCATTCCTGAGTTCCAATTGTTGAGCCATGAGCTGTTGTAACTTTGTATAAAAATTATGAACAAAATTGGACTCGGTGGTCAACTTATTTGAGAGATCAGTGATCTCTTTCTCAATTGCTTATGTTTTATTTTTGGTATCTTTAATGAATAAAGAGAATGTACAGAGTTTTTGAAATAAATAAAGAATGAGTTTGAGTTGAGGGGACAACTCAGCAATAAATTTGACAAGTTTAACTTTGCCAATAGTAAAAGCTTTCTGTACCTCTTCAATCATTTTTGCAGTGAGCTCTTTGTCTTTTAACTTGCTCAAATATCTAGATGTCTCTATCTGATTGAGGAGTTCATCCAATTGAATATGGATGACTGCATCTATTGACACTGTAGCTACGGGTAGCATATCTGATAATGATAACTTAATGATGAATGAATAGTACCAAACCGGTACTGAGAGGGGGGGTGAATCAGTACAGGCAAAAACACAACCTTAAACCGGTTTGTCAACTAACACTTATGAACTGAAAGACAAACAGCAACACCGGTCCTTCAACAGAGTTCAACCAACAAAACCCAGTGTAACTAAGATAAGCAAAGATCGGTTGACACTTATCTTCTCATATAATCTAACTCTTCATTCCCATTTCACCCTAATGCATGAACGGGCAATCTACCATCAAAGATGTACATATTACAGAAAGATCAACATGCATCACCACTTAATCAGAAAATAATCATAACATCACATGAAGAAAGCATCACACATGACACACATAATTTTCATGTGGAAACCTAACTGGGAAAAATCACGGTGGGGATGAATACCCACAAGCTTGTTTTTGAACTCT
Organism: Cryptomeria japonica; assembly: GCF_030272615.1. Taxonomy (NCBI): domain Eukaryota; kingdom Viridiplantae; phylum Streptophyta; class Pinopsida; order Cupressales; family Cupressaceae; genus Cryptomeria; species Cryptomeria japonica. The sequence goes on from NC_081413.1 coordinate 525,530,841, forward strand.
TTGGAAGTCCGCTCTATTAGGAGCCTTGTCCGGTTAAAGAGAGATACAATAGGTTCTGTTAGGAACAGATCCTGTTAGGGATCACCCAGTTAAGAGATGGCTACAATACCCAGTTAAGGGTTAAACCCTATTAAGGGTACCTTGTTAGAAGATTTCAAGAACTCAATAGCTAAAGGATATCAATGACTCAATAGCTTCGAGTTACCCTGTTAGAGGATTTTCAACAAGCTAGTTAAGGCTACCCTATTAGGGGATTTCACAACTGTTGAAGTGGTTAAAGATCAATAGGTATATCAATGACCTGATAATAGCACTCAATGCCAATGCAGATCCGCTTAAGCTCCTATTTACCTTCTACACTTACACTCTGCAGACATAGCTTCTCTCCTCTGGTCTGGCAAGAATCACGTATCTCTACTCTTAGATACACACACACAACTTTTGCCAACAACCTTTGAAAGAATCACACCATTGACCTTATAGGACAACAGACAGGTTGGTAGCATAAACCCTAAACCCTAGACCTGTTAGGTTAAGGAATTCAAACGGTTCAATCCTGACTGTTGATCATACTGTATTGAATGCAACAGTCTTGATCTAATCTCAAGACATTCTCCATCATTCATTTTCCATTGATTTCATGGTGGCTGATAACCCATCACACATTATCACCATTTACAGACTTCGCACATTCCCGAGGTAGATAGGAACACTCTTCTTTATGCAAGATCCTTCACGCGCACAAGGCTTACGTGGCAACACTATCTGTTCTTCATTATCATGCTAACTTAATCACATAAAGATCACCTTGAAGCACTCCAACTGGAAACCCTAAAGTTGAGACCACCAACCGGTAGTCATGTACTGCTTCCATGTGTCGGTTCCCATAACCTTATGCCGGTTCACCTTGAACAAGCACATCGCTTCACTTTGGTACAGATACTGGTTCACAGTGTTATACTGGTTCTTACATATGTCGATTCTCACCTCTTTGGTGTATTGACATCAATGACAACATACAATGTCATTATGTCCACATATCGGTTCTCATACCGGTTCACAAAATGCCAACAATCTCCCCCTTTGGCATTGATGGCAATATACAAAGATGTCTCTTTGCTAACTCATCTTCTCCCCAATTTCTGCAGATATCTTCTTCACTACACTTCTTCTCCCCCTTTGACAACAATGCCAAATTGGAGGTACAAACATCCCTATTCCATTATGCTGCTCCCCCTGAGGAGTAGCATCCTTCAACACATCAATCAACAAAAAATTGACTATGCAATACCTAACTGATGTGGAACAAATACTTTTAATTTACCTCCTGAAGGGGCAGTACCCCCAATTCACCTCTTAAATACACAAATGTAGTCTTTGGGAGAGGCTTGGTGAATATGTCTGCTAACTGCTCCTTACTAGAAACATGTTTCAGTGTAATCTCTTTATTCTGAACCTTTTCCCTCAAGAAATGATACTTAAGCTCAAAATGCTTGGTTCTAGAATGTAAAACCAGATTCTTTGAAATATTGATAGCACTTGTGTTATCACAAAATATACTTACCGGTTCAGATACAAGGATTTTGAAGACATCTAATAAATGCTTCATCCAGATTGTTTGAGTGCAGTTCATGAAAGCTACAACATACTCTGCTTCCACTGTAGACTGAGAGATACAACTCTGCTTCTTACTCATCCATGAGACCAATCTACCACCGAGAAAGAATGCACCATCGGTTGTGCTTTTCCGATCATCCACATTACTTGCCCAATCAGCATCTGTGAATACTTTTAGGTTGAAGTCATTGATGTATGGGTACCACAATCCATAGTCAACTGTTCCCTTCAAATACCTAAGAATCCGCTTGACTGAAACCAAGTGGGATTCTCTTGGACTTTTCTGGAACCTTGTAGTAATGCCAACTGCATGTGCAATATCTGGTCTGCTATGCACTACATAATGCAACTTACCAATCATTGATCGGTATTCCTTCTCATCAACCAATACGGAATCATCCTCTTTTGATAATTTGTAACCGGTCACCATCGGTGTACCAACCGGCTTGCTATCTTCCATGCCAAAGGTCTTCAACACCTCTTTGACATATTTGGACTAAGTGATAAAGATTCCATCTTTCATCTGCTGGATCTGCAGTCCAATGAAGAACTCAATCTCCCCTATGAGTGACATCTCAAACTCTTCCTTCATCTCATTAGAAAATTCATGACTCATCTTGTCATCTCCACCAAAGATAATGTCATCACCAAAAACTTCATAGATCAGGATCTAATCTCCTTCATATTTCAAGTAGATATTGCTATCTTCACTTGTTCTCTCAAATCCAATCTTCACAAGATGGGAATGCAGATGTTCATACCATGCTCTAGGTGCCTACTTTAGACCATATAAGGCTTTATGTAGCCTGCACACCATATCACTGTCTACAGATAGGGAAAACCCATCTGGTTGCTCTATACACACCTCCTCTCCAAGTACACCATTTAGGAATGCAAATTTTACATCCATTTGATATACCTTGGATCCTTTAAAAGCTGCATATGAAAGAAGCATACGAACTCCTTCCAATCTGGCTATAGGAGCAAAGGTTTCTCCATAGTCTTCTCCTTCTTCTTGAGCATATCCTTTGCACACCAATCTGGCTTTGTTCCTAATCACTATGCCATCCTCATTCAGCTTGTTTTTGAACACCCATTTGGTGCCAATGACATTTTTGTGCTCCGGTCTGGGTACCAAGGACCATGTACCATTTTTCTCTATCTGGTCAAGTTCCTCTTCCATTGCCTTGATCCAATCTTCATCTTTATAAGCCTCTTTGAATGACTTAGGCTCAAATTCAGAGATCAAACATGAGTTTTCTCTAATCTTTCTTCTTGTAAGGATTCCTACATCCTTATCTCCTATGTTCTGCTTAGGATCATGATTCAGCTTGACATACCGAGGAATGGTCTTGACTGGTTCTTCTTGCTTTTCCTCCTCATCCTCATCCTCATCTTCATTGGTTCAGGAACACTGTTACTGGTACTTGGTTGACTGACAACCGGTTCCCAGAAGGTTGTAACCGGTTCATTTACAGCTTGCTCACTATCGGTTTCCTCCGGTTTCTTAGAGGTTTCATCAACTCTCACATTGATACTTTCCATAATTCTTTGAGTCCTATTGTTGAAACACTTGAGAGCTTTACTCTTGGTGGAATATCCTAAGAATATTCCCTCATCACATTTAGCTTCAAACTTGCCCTGATGTTCACTCCTCTTGATGTAACATTTGCTACCAAATACCCTAAAATAGCTAACCATGGGTGTCTTACCGATCCAATACTCATAAGGAGTTTTGTCCTTACCTTTCTTGATGAGTACCCGGTTCATTGTGTAGACTGCAGTGCTTACCGCTTCTCTCCAAAAGCTGTGAGCTACCTTTCCTTGAATCAACATGGTTCTAGCTACTTCAACCACAGTCCGGTTATTCCTCTCTGCTAGGCCATTCTATTGTGGAGTCTGGGGGGCAGACAATTGCCTCTTGATGCCAAATTCTTCACAATACTTGTTGAATTCATCGGAAGTGATTTCCCCTCCTTGATCAGTTCTGAGGCACTTGATCCTTTTACCACTTTCCTTCTCCACTAATGCTTTGAAAGCTTTGAACTTCCCAAAGGCTTCAGACTTGTCTTTCAAGAATGTGACCCACATCATTCTTGAGCAGTCATCAGTGAGAATCATGAAGTACCTATCACCCTACACACTTCTAGTTTTTATAGGACCACACAAATCAGTATGCACAAGATCAAGCAAGTTGTCAACAGTGAAAGATTTACCTTTAAAGGTTGAGGAAGACATTTTCCCCAATTGACACGCTCTGCACAAGGTATTATCAAGTTTGCTTAGCACTGGCAACCCTCTAACTGCCTTGATCTTACTAGCCTTCACAATGTTATCAAAGTTTACATGGCAGAGTCTCCTATGTCATATCCAGCTATCATCAAATTTAGCCATAAGACATGTACTTATATTTGCATTCAGCTGAAATAGGTTATCTTTGGTCTGCATACCGGTAGCCACAATTTTGCCATTCTTTCCTTTGATTCTACACACTCCATTCTTGAATTCTAGAGTGAGACCACTGTCATTTAGCTGGGCAACACTCAGAAGGTTGTGTCTAAGACCATCAACCCAATACACATTGTCACCACTACTCTTTCCATTTAGAGAGATGGACCCTTTTCCTTTAACCATACATGGTGTATCATTGCCAAAATGAACCACACCACCATCATACTCTTCCAAGGATAGAAACTTGCTCCAGTCACTAGTCATATGGTGAGAGCAACCACTATCAATAATCCACTCATTGGAATTATCAAAGTGGGAGACAAGTGCCTTCTTGTCTGACACATCTTCCTTTACAACAACAAACACAATGTCTTCATTCTCTTCATCTTCTGATTCCTCATCTATGACACCTTCATCAACTGCAACAAAATAGTTTCTCCGGTTTCCTCCTTTGAATTTCTTGAATCTTTCCGATTTATCCTTGTTGTCACTATTAGGATAGTTCATAGCAATATGTCCTATCCAGTTACACGAAAAACATTTCAAAGGGATCTTACTTCTGTATTTACCGGTTCCTTTTGGAAATTTCCTGGTAAGAAGAGTTTTAAATTCCATCAGAAACTCCTCATCATCCATTACTCTGCTCTGTCTTGGTTCACCACTAGTGCTTGCTTCTTTTCCTTTCCTAGATGGTACAACAGAAGCTCTAAAAGTTGATTCAGTCTTTTGAACACTGCCATCAAAACTATTTAGCTCATAGGCTATCAACTTTGCTATGATGGAGTCCAAGGATACCTTAGTCTTGTCTATTGATCTCAGCTCTTGAATAGCAGCAACCCTTATTGCATAGACCAGCAATAGCGATTTCAGGACTTTGCTTACCACAGTGGAATCTTCCATTTTACCACCTGCACTCTTGATATCTTTGACAACAGTTTTGATTCTAATACCATACTATTGAATGGTTTCACCTTCAACCATTCGCATGTCTTCAAACTTTCCTATAAGGATTTCTTCCTTAGCTTGTTTTACATGCTCATCACCTCCATAGATATTTTCAAGAGAATCCCATACCTCTTTGGGATTAACCTTATCTTGGACATCAATGAACTCAATGTCAGATAAACTACTAATTAGGGCTTCCATGACTTGCCCATTCTCTTATATCTCTCTCTTTTGATCATCGGTGAGAGTACCAGTAGGGGCAACATAGGGATTCTCAGCATAGCTCCAGTGTTGAGCACCCATGCTTCTGATGAATATCTTCATTCTGTCTTTCCATATACTAAAATTTTCTTTGTTAAACTTTGGACCTTCCCTCTTCATCATTACAACAGGATCTTTTCCTCAAGTAGTTAAGCTTACAACACAGAGGACCTGGAGGAGGCTCTAATACCAATTGATAACTTAATGATGAATGAATAGTACCAAACTGGTACTAAGAGGGGGGGTGAATCAGTATAGGAAAAAACACAACCTTAAACCGGTTTGTCAACTAACACTTATGCACTGACAGACAAACAGCAACACCGGTCCTTCAACAGAGTTCAACTTGTAAAACCCAGTGTAACTGAGACAAGCAAAGACTGATTGACACTTATCTTCTCATATAATCTAACTGTTCATTCCCATTTCACCCTAATGCATGAACGAGCAATCTACCATTAAAGATGTACATATTACAGCAAGATCAACATGCATCACCACTTAATCAAAAAATAATCATAACATCACATGAAGAAAGCATCACACATGACACACATAATTTTCACGTGGAAACCCAACTGGGAAAAACCACGGTGGGGATGAATACTCACAAGCTTGTTTTTGAACTCTTTGGAAGTCCGCTTTGTTAGGAGCCTTGTCCAGTTAAAGATAGATATAATAGGTTTTGTTAGGAACCGATCCTGTTAGGGATCACCTGGTTAAGGGATGGCTACAATACCCGGTTAAGGGTTAAACCCTGTTAAGGGTACCTTGCTAGAAGATTTCAAGAACTCAATAGCTAAAAGATATCAATGACTCAGTAGCTTTGAGTTACCTTGTTAGAGGATTTTCAACAAGCTGGTTAAGGCTACCCTGTTAGGGGATTTCACAACTATTGAAGTGGTTAAAGATCAACAGGTATATCAATGACCTGATAATAGCACTCAATGCCAATGCAGATCTACTTAAGCTCCTCTTTACCTTTTGCACTTACACTCTGTAGACATAACTTCTCTCCTTTGGTCTGGCAAGAATCACGTATCTCTTCTCTTAGATACACACACACAACTTTTGCCAACAACCTCTGAAAGAATCACACCATTGATCTTATAGGACAATAGACAAGTCAGTAGCATAAACCCTAAACCCTAGACCTATTAGGTTAAGGAATTCAAATGGTTCAATCCTGATCATTGATCATACTGTATTGAATGCAACAATCTTGATCCAATCTCAAGACATTCTCCATCGTTTGTTTTCCACCCATTTCATGGCGGCTGATAACCCATCACACATTCCCGAGGTAGATAGGAACACTCTTCTTTATGCAAGGTCCTTCACTTGCACAAGGCTTACATGGCAAAACTATATGTTCTTTGTTATCATGCTAACTTCATCACATAAAGATCACCTTGAATCACTCGAACTGGAAACCCTGAAGTTGAGACCACCAACCGGTAGTCATGCACTACTTCCATGTGCTAGTTCCCATAACCTTATGCCGGTTCACCTTGAACAAGCACACCGCTTCACTTTGGTACAAATACCGGTTCACAGTGTTATATCGGTTCTTACATATGTCGATTCTCACCTCTTCAGTGTATTGACATCAATGACAACATACAATGTCATTATGTCCACATGTCGGTTCTCATACCGGTTCACAAAATGCCAATAGATAATAGTGTCTTTACCTTTTGAAGTACTTTATTTTTCTTTTGTATGGCCATTTGTTTTTCCTATTCGGCCTTTGCTTTGCATAGTTCACCAAATTCAATTAGTGCTTGCCCTTTTAATTTTGATATGTCTACATTGGGCAACACTATTGGTTTTGATATATCAACCTTGAAACTATGCTTTTTCATCTTCTTTTCTTTAGATTTGGCCAGTTGAACCAATACAATAGCTTGGGAGGCTTGTGGATCCTCGGTAGGTTGCTTGGTGGAGGCAACACTTTTGTCGGTTTCTTTAGCCTTTGTTGAGTCCTTCTGTGGTTCGGTGCTCGGAGTCTCAGTTGCAACATTTTTCAATGTTAGGAGGATCCTGAGATGTCTGTTACTTGGTGGCCTGAGGAGTAGCTTCTCCTTCTATAAACTTGTGAACCTCTGCACCTTGTTCAGTATCTTGAGGGGCCTCGGTTGCAGCAGAATGAGTGACTAGAGGATAAGGCTGAACTTTTTCCAAAATTGACTCATTGGATACCATTTTTGCATAGGCATTGCCTTCTATCATTTCCTATTTAGGTGCCTCGGTGTCCATGATGTCTTCATCAATTTGTATGGTGTCAGCAGGGTCTTGCTCGGTGACATCAAGATCTTGTTCGGTGACATCAACTATTTCTACTTCACCTTGCTCACCAGCAGTCTTGAGTTGAAAGATTTCCTGCCACTTTTCTTTTGTCTCATTTTCCACTTCAATATATAGACCATTCATCAGTTTTAAAGTTTTTTGCTTGACTAGGAAGTTTGTGTGGTAGGTTGTCAGATGTTCTTTTATTTCAACTACTGACATGTCTAGAAAGAGATGTACCAGACTTCTTTCTCTAATCTGTTTCTCCGAGTCCATTGCATATTTCCACCTATTATCAATATGAAAATATAATTCTTTTGGAAGAGAATTGGATACTTCCAATGGGACCAATCAAAATTTTAGAAGTGTGCAGATGATAGCTTCTTCTATTTGTCTCTTCTCATCATCAGATCTGGTTTCATACTTAACATATCTGAATCCTCCAAATCCACCATATTCTTTTAAGTTAGTACAGAAATTAGCAACACTATGTACATTTTCCTTTGTACTCTTAACAATCTGAAATTTGTTAGCATCTTTAGACTCTGTGTCACTGGACTCTTTAGTCAAAATGAGTCTCTGAGTAGATTTCTTATAGGTCTTTGTTACCTTAGGAACAACAACAGTCTTTGGTTTCTTACTCAGTGACAGTGCAGATGATCTTGTGTTTGGGCGCTTTACTGAGGGAGTCAGTGATGCCTTTGATGTGTCATGTTTCTTCCTCTTCAGAAATTTCCCTTTAGGCAACTCAGTGCTTAGTGTAATAGTAGCCTCTTGGGATTTTGATTCCTCCTTGGTGATTACTAGTGTACCTTTGATAGGTGTGGAGGAAGAACCTTCTCCAAATTTCTCTGATATTGCCTTGATCATCTTTGTTTCTTTTCTTGTAGCTTTTGGTACTACAATGCTCATCTTTACTTTCTCTTTCACTTCTTCATATGTTCCATACCTCAGCTCGATAGCATGCCTTGGTAGTGTAAGAAAAGAATCTATCTGTCGTTGTGTGATGTCAAAGTCAATCTCATAACCCATAGGTGGCAAAGATTGAGTTCTTGGTTCCATAGCATTCATATAGCAGTAGTCGGTGTCTACTTCAAAACATATGTCATCTTTGTATTTTTCCACTAGCTGGGATAGAATTCTATACCTATTATGCATCTTCTCTTGAAACTTGCTAAAATAATCATCCATAATATCCTTGAAGTTGTCACCTAGACATTTGATAAATTCATTGATTTGATGGGTGACTGGTCGGTGTAGCTCCTAAACTACTTTACCAATTGTTGGAAAGAATTTTTCAAAATAGAAAAACATGCATACTAACAGTGATCCAAACTTTAGTGTATTAGCCAAGTTGTTCTTCTTCGGCTTCCTGATGGTGTTCAGATTCTCAAACAAGTTTTTCAGCAATACTTTACAAAGATCAATTTTCATTCCCTTTTTCACAATTTTGTATGCTAAGTAGATTGTTGCAAAGGGCACACTGTTTTCCCTTGCCGATTGAAAAAAACAATAACCTATCACTCTAATAGAAAACTTTAGCTCTGCATCAATTACATTATTCAGTTTCAATCCTCTATTATCGGATTCCACTCTGGTTAGGGTGATCAATTCCTTTTGTGATATCATCTTCTGAGCTCGGACATGATCATAAATAGGGTAACCAGTGATCAAATGAATGATTTCCTTGGTGATTTTGAATGGTTGCTCCTCTAACCACATGAAATCATCGTGAACTCTGCTTAGAACAAACTTGACCCACTGGGGTTTGAAGACACGGGGATAGGTTAGGGCTTTAGTCAATCCCTTGATCTTAATGTGCTCATACTTGCTATCCAATTTCCCATCGGTGCACAATTCATCATAGGTGTCTTTGATTTCAACATGACCTAGTTCTTCAACTCGACATTTGGTGAAGAATCTGACATCCTCAACTAGTAAAACTCTATCTGGGATGAGTGAAAATGCAGTTTTGTCATCCGGTTCTGATGCTACTTTGGGAGTTAGAGATTATTTTAGTGAGGGCTTTTCAACATTCTTAACAACAACAGTTTCTTGGATCTTTGGTGCCATTGTAGATTTCAGATAGAAATTATCAAAAGATCCTTAGGGTTTGAAAACTTTCAAACGACAGATGCTTTTCCTCTTAACAAATATGAAATAGAAATCTTCAATAGATATGATCAGTAAACCAGCTTAACAATGCGTTGAGATTGATGTAAATACCTTGAATTTTGCTTCAGAGGATGTTTGATCGCCTTGGAATCGCTTTGCTCTGCTCTCTTCAAAACTTGGTAAGTGAAAAAATGACCACGTAAATGCTTTAAGTACACAATATACCTTATCGGGCTCCGTGTAGGTTAGGTTAAAACATTAAATGCACTCAGTTCCACTAAACTAATTTACTCTCCTTTTTTCGCTTTAACCGAGTAGCCAGATTTCCTTCATTTACTGACTAGACAGGCTTCCTGTAGTTACCGACTTGACAGGTTTCCTTTATAGTGCTTTCAAAAGACTTTGATAGAATTTCAAACTTACTAATACATCTTAGCTATGCAGATTTTGAATTAAGTACATAATAAAATAGGAACTGTTAAGATTTGACCTTTGAGAGAGTGCAGTCCCTTCATACATTTACCGATTAATTTGGAATAGGTGCACCTAACTCGGTAGGTAAGGTGCTTTCTTCATTTGACACAATTTCCTTCTTTTTCCAAATCATCTGTAATTTGCCTTTTATTTATTCAGTGTCTCCTCTAGGTTGATCTCTGCAATCTCCAGCCAAGTGTCCAACTTTGTGACAATGAAAACATGCCATACCAGGATTTCTCCATGATCTTTGGTTGTTCATTCCAAACCTTATAAAGCAATTGGCACTTATATGTCCATATCTTCCAACACATTCACACCATATCCTTGTATTGTAATCCCATGGTACTGCAGCATATGGTCGGTTAAGTTCTCTGTGAGTTTGGTAGCTTCCAGTATTTGCTTGGTGTGCAGACCACATATAGTTCTTTTGCTTAAACCAACACTTCTCGATACTGTGTCCATATCTATTGTAGTTTTTAATAAACCCTTTGAATTTTGCCTTCTTATAATTGCTAGCAGACTTTGTCCTAAATTGGTTAAATGTGTGACCTTATTTATTGCAATTGTAACAATAATCGTTGGACTTAGTGACATTCGGTTGCTTACATTTTCTAATTTGGCACATGTTGGCAGTATGACCTTGATTTCCACAGTAGTTGCAAATAGGCTTCTTTCTTTTGATGTTCTTCTTGTTTCTAGCTTGCTTTGATGATTCTCCTCTCTCGGTAGTATGAATTCCCTTCTCGGTAGAGTCTTTTCCTTTGTAACCGAGTCTTGCATCTTTGTTGGGTCTTCTTGTATTCAGTTGCTCATACAAAATCTTTGATGCTTCATAACTCTTCTTCAGTGTTTCTTTGGATTTCTTCTCTATTTCAAGTTCATCGACCAGCCTTGATACTTCAAGTTTCAATGCTTGATTCTCATCATCTTTCAGATTTGCTTCATGATGTGCATAACCTAGTTGATATGACAAATTTTGTTGAATCCCAGTCAATCTTATGATTTCATCATTCTTTTCAGATACTAATGCTTCAAGTTGTTGTTTCTCTCTTTCTAGATCTCTTACTTTATCCTCGGCTATCCTCAATGCATCAAGATTTTCGGGCATCTTTGTGCTGAAATGCTCATGTTCTCTTTTCATTGCTTTTAGCTAATCAGTCAGTGCTTTGTTCTTTTCTTTCAACACTTCAATCATTTCTTCAGTCTCTTTAGACATACTATTCTCAGATGATGTCTCAATTTGTTCCACTAACTCTTGAGAGTCCTACAAATCATCAGATAATCTTCTTCTCACTTTCAAAGACTTTTGCATTTGTCTTTGCATGTTTGCAATCACTTGATTAGCATGATCCAGCTCTTCTTGCAGATATACAATTCTCCGAGATTGTTTATAGCCTTCCATTGATAAGATCTTTCTCTTTAGGCAGTTAAACCCTTTTCCAAGATTGAAGCTCTGATACCAATTGTTAGGCCCAATATGGAAAGCTAATGTACTGAGAGGGGAGGGGTGAATCAGTACTTCAAAACTTTTCTTCAACAATAACTTTACTGTTAAGCATAAACTGAATAGTGCAGTAACATAATATAATGCTAAAACAAATAAATAACAATCATACAAGATTCACTCCATAACACATATATTTTGGTTATGCAGAAACTCTTGGTTAGAGAGAAAAACTGCGGTGGGGATGACACCCACAACTTCACTACTACAATAATAAAGGTTGCTCGATTAGAGCTACATGTTTATCTATTTCTGATAGCTTACCCTATTAGGAGTATCAAGATCTATTAGATCTACCTTGCTAAAGGATTTTACAACACTTATTCTAAATGCTGCACCTGGTTAGAGGCTTTACAATTTATAGACTTAGTTAGAGTCTTTTACCTTGTTAGAGGTTTTTCTTACAACTCAAAATATTACAATCAAATCTTTACAAATTATCTACAACTTTACATCTGAAATGTTATAGCAGATTCTATGTGCTCAAAATGATATTACCTTGCTTATAGCATACCTCGGTAATCCATATATTAACTCGGTAAACCCTTCTGTTTACTCTATTCCTTGACTGTTCTCTGAAATCCTTCTCGGTGACCTCTATGTTTCTCTATCAACTGTAACAGTCATAACACTTTGTGATATCTCATGATTTTCCTTTTTTATATGTCTTTCTTCACACACACATGCACATGTATACTTGCATATATATCTAATCCTGAATTCATGCTGTATAAATAGATCTCTTATGTTGGTGATCTGGTCCATGCTTCGATCTTACAAACATGATTTCTTGAATGAATAACCATGCAAAACATTTCATTGGTTAGATGACCTCAAAATCATACACAATCTTTAAGTGCAATTTCCAATATGATAACGGTTACTTGTTCCTTGATCTTTGTAACACATTTCCCATATATGTCCAGGTTCAGTGAATCTGGTAACACGTTTCACTCGGTGTGTGTTCACTCGGTATATCATTCTTGCTGCTTAGTAGACATAGAGTGTTACTCGGGAGATTGTTTGGTGTATACTACGCTCTGAGACTACTTTCTTCTATAACCGACTGCTCTTTGCTTACCGAATGTTCTGTGCTTACCGACTAAAAGATTCGGTAGTAATAACCGACTAGAATATATAGAATAAATTTGAACATAAGACTAATGGCAATCTTAGTAAGTAGTAACAATCTTAATCTACTATGTTTCATTGTTCTATCACAAATCTAGAGCATAGAGTGTTGCCCTGCGCAGGTGAAATTATACACAATCGATCACCAACATCTTTTTCTTACCCACTGATATCCAAAATGATCATAAAAATAGATCTTATATATCCACAACATGAAATCATATTGGCTACATGTCGGCTCAAGAATATTTAACATATTCACCAAACATGTATGAACTGTCAGCCAAATTTGATCTCAAATACTAATGTGGACCAAAACAAATTGTCCACATTTTTCCCAAATGTCAGCTAAACATCCTCGATCGCAAAAAAAATCATCAAAATTGCTCCATCAAATCCACACAATGATCAACTACACATGTCGGGCATACTGCATTGTTCAACTCAAAAACCAATATATCGGATCTTCTAAGTTGCACAAAAATTATCATTAGAGGCTAAAATCATGGAATAAGGTACTCCAGACATTTATCAAGCTTCCATCAACTTCGCAACACAAAGTATTCAATTGAAATAAAATACCAATCAAGATATTGTAATATGTCGAGTGCTCTATTCTAACTTACCAAACTTAACCAAATCTTCACTCTAACATCCGGTATAAGCAAATCATGCATTGTGGATAGAAGCACAAACTTGGTTTTCCAGCAATGACAACATCTGACTAGCTATTCAATGTCTCTTTCCAACAAGTGGATTCTCAAATCACATGACTACTGACAAGAGTAAGCTTGTAAAGCTTGAAAATTTTGATGGAGGCATTGTTAGAGTTGGAGACGATTAAACAACTAGGATAGTTGAAATTGGTCCAATCAGTTTTGATGGCATACATAATATTAACAATGTTTTGTATATTAAAGGCTTAAATAATAACCTTTTGAGCATTGGTCAAATGTGTGGAAATGCCTATAATCTTGTTTTTTAGGATGATAGGTGTGAGATTACAAAAAGGTCTAAAACTATGATTGCAGTAGGAAAGAGGACATATGGAAATGTTTATCAATTGAGGCATGTTATTAATGAGAGTTGGTTATGGCATCAGAGGATGTGTCACATTTATTTTGATAATCTAGTGAGGATCAGTTTAATTCAAGCTATGAGAGATTTTTCAAAGATTACAAAGCCTACTAATGCTATTTGTAATGAATGTCAAGTTGTAAACCAAACAAGGAGAACTTTCAAAATCAAGGAAAAATCTTCTACTGGTCTATTGGAATTAGTGCAGACTGATATTTATGGGCTGACTAGAATAAGAAGTCAACAAGGTGATATGTATTTCGTTCTCTAAATTGATGATTACTCTAGAATTACTTGGGTTGCTTTCTTAAGAGAAAAATTTGAAGCTCTACAAAAGTTTAAGAAATTCAAAGGTCATTGTTGAAAATGAGATAGATAGAAGAATCAAATGCTTGAGGTTTGACAAAGGTGGAGAGTTTACTTCTAAAGAATTGAATACTTTTTGTGAGAATTATTGGATAAGAAGACATTTGTCTACTCCTAGAACACCACAACAAAATGGTGTAGCTGAGAGGATGAATAGAAAAATTCAAGAGGATACTAGAAGAATATTGAATGAAGCAATTCTACCAAAAATCTACTGACTGGAAGGAAGAAATACATACTTTTGTATAAACACTTAATAGAGTATAGATTAGAAGAAATCATGGGAAGACATCTTATGAACTTTGGTATGGAAGAACTCCATCAGTTAAATATTTCAAAGTATTTGGAAGTAAATTTGGAAAAGATTGATACAAGAGTTGATGAAGGTATATTCCTTGGCTACTCTACTAAAAGCAAAGCTTGCAGATGTTATAACAAAAGGCTGAGAAGAATTGTTGAAAGCACAAATGTGAAGGTTGATGAAGATACTTCAAAGAATATAGTTATAGAGATGGGATATGAAACTGATGAATCTACCATTAAACCAAAAGAAGAAAAAGATGAAGAAACTAAAGTACGTGATGATAAGGAAGATTCTCTAGAAACTGCTCCTAAGACCTCGAAGTATGTATAGAACAATCACTCAAAGAAATAGATTATTGGAGATAAGAACATAGGTGTTATCACAAGAAGTAAAGTTGTTGATGAATAGGTGAACTTATGCTTAATTTTAGAGATAGAGCTGAAAACAGTAAAGGATGTTTGTAATGATCAATATTGGATGAAAGCTATGAAAGATGAATTGAAACATAGAAGAATCAAACTTGGGAACTTGTCCCCAGATCGGCTAACAAAAATGTGATAGGAACTAAGTGGGCATTTCAGAATAAACTAGATGAGGATGGTCACATAGTGAGAAATAAGGTAACACTTGTATGTAAAGGTTATTCATAGGTAGAAGGTATAGATTTTGAGGAAACTTACACTCCTGAAGCAAGAATGCAAGCTATCAAAATGTTTCTAGCTTTTGCGACACACAAATATTTCAAGGTCTATCAGATGGATGTGAATTCTATATTCCTGAATGGAGAACTAAAAGAGGAAGTGTATATAGAGCAACTAAAGGATTCAATCTATCAGACACTCTAGATATGGTTTGCAAATTGAAGAATATGTTGTATGAATTGAAGAAAGCTCCCAGAGCTTGGTACACAAGGCTTGATAGGTATTTTCTAAAGCAAGGATTTCAAAAAGGTACTACTAACAATTTTCAATATTTTAAGGTTGAGGAAAATGGCATCTTAATTGTAGTTATTTATATGGATGACATAATCTTTGGAGAAAATGATGGTATGTCGAATAATTTTTTTGATGAGATGCAAGAAGAGTTTCAAATGTCTATGATTGGGGAGATGAATTTTTTTCTTGGTTTACAAGTTAGTCAGAAGGATGACGGTATATTCATTTCACAATCTAAGTACGTTAAAGAAATGTTGAAGAAGTTTGGAATGGAAAATGCTAAACCTATATGTACTCCTATGGCTACTGGTTGTAAGTTGAGAAAATATGTTGAATCTTTGAAGACTAATTAGAGCATATACAGATCAAAGATTAGAGGATTATTATACCTGACTACTACTAGACCAGATATCATGCATGATGTTTGTCTTGTGGCTAGATTCCAGCAAGATCCCAAAGAGACACTTGTTGTTGTTGTGAAAATAATTTTTAGATACTTAAAAGGAACAAGGGATTATGGTTTTTGGTATACCAAAAGATCTAATGTCACTCATTGCCTATACCAATGCAGATTGGGTTGGTTGTGTGGATTGTTGTCCTTATTTTCATTTTTGTGAAAACAGGATAACACTTACTAATTTTTCAAAAAAAAGCGTCCTCTTTTCTTTTAAGTCGAGTAATGAGGTATTTTTGTCATCTCATTTATCCTTGAATATTGAGTATTCGATCTCAAAACTCCCTCCAATTTTTTAAAATTTTAAATTTTTAACTTAGAAGTTAAGTTCCCTGTTTTGGTGTCAGGTTGGGTTTTAGACCCGATTTTACACCATTTTTTATTACTTTGTGTCAATTCGGGTTTTAAACCCAATCCTACACCATGTTAACCAACTATAGTGTAAATCGGACCTATAGGTCCAATTTACATCTTAATGAAGAATGATTTTGTATTTATTGTTTTTGGAGTTCAATTTGTATCGGGTTTCTTTTTCCCTTTATTTATCAATTTGTGCCCTAATTTTTTTCATTGTTTCCATCAAGATTCAAAGAGTGCTAGATTGCTTTCCAAAATACTGGATTTTGCAAACCCATGGTATGTTTTATTTTTCCCTTTTCTTTTAATTTGTTTCGGGCTTTATCTCTACAATTTTAACATTAATCATATACATTGAAGTTATACTTCAATGAATATAGTTAATGTTAAATCTTTATATCATTTTTATTGATTTTGAAGCTCTAGTTTCAAGTATGAGTCAAGGTGAAAACCCTGCTCACACTATCGTTTAATTTAGGATGAGTCAAGTTTTTCATCCTGACTCATCTCTTTATTTCTTTGTTTTGAGCTTCAGCATGTGTGGCATGGTTGTGGCCCCATCATACACTAGATCCTTGCTCCACTGTGTGTGTGGGGACATAGTCCCACTGCCCACGATTCCTACCATGTTCTTTGAGAATGGTGGTGATCGGGTTTGCATCCTCGATTCTCACCATGCCCTTTTAGTTTTTTGGTGGTGGGTGAGGTTACAACCCTGGCCATCACCGTTGTTTGTTTTGCATTCCTTTGAAGTCCTTCCAAAAGTGTCAGATGTATCTGTAACCCCACCCAACACCACCTTTGGTTTTTCTCCAAAGTGTCGGTCGGATCTGTAACCTGACCCAACACTTCCTTGGTTATTTTGTATGATGATTGCCAAGATGTAAATTAAGGTTATCTCCTCGATTCACACCAAATTGTCTTTCCAAGTGTAAATCAAAGGTATACCCCCAATTCACATCATTTTCAGATATTTTCATGTCCAAGTGTAGATCGGGCTTATAAGCTTGATATACCCCTATTTTGGTTTTTTCTTTGTATGAAGTGTAAATAAGACTTATAAGTCCGATATGCACTTGATGTTGATTTTACACTTTTATTAAGCATAAATCAGACTTATAAGCTTGATTTGCACCTAATACACATACTTGCAAATTAGTGTTTTTTCATTGATTTGTGATTGATCGATGGTTTTATCCTATCAAATGAAGATTCCTATGGAGGATAATCATTTCGAATAATGATCATTTCATATTGCAATGCATTTATTGCAAATAATAGAGCCCTCACCTAGTGAAAGAACAATGAAGCTCAAGAAGTAGGAGGTTCATCTAGTTTTTCCTCCTTCATTTGTAACATCCAACATAGATAATATTAGAGATATAGAGATGGGCCATGTGGATCTCGACGAGTTCTTGAAAAGAGTGAAAGAGCCACCAATATCCTACAAGATGGAGCTCACCGTCAATAGTGGAATTTATTTGGTGGTGGCCTTTCCCATGTCCACACAGAATCCACAATTTGTGTTGGCTCTAGCCAATAGGTATTATCCTGCCACTCTTGATGAGGACTTCTTTGATACAATTTTCAAATGTACTCCTATATGTCAATATGCAGATATTGATATGCAATCAACTATTACTTACTTTGATAATAATTCAGATAAGTTTCGGAGTAATATAAATGATAATATGCTAAAAAACACCTAGGCCTACAATTTCAAGATGGCTTGAGACTCTTCCTCGCAGTGACTTCAATGAGGAGGTCAATGATCTCATTACCCTTCTTAGCAGGGTAAAAGATCTCCCAACTTCAAACACATATCACAAGTGGATGTATCGATACATTCACATTATCAAGCAAAACAAGAAGCATATTTACTGGAATAGGCAGATTGCAAATGCATTGTGCGAGCAATTGACCAAGGTTCCTACCACCTTGAAATTAAATATGACTTATTATCTTGTCTATGTAGTCACCTTGATGAGGTATTTTCCATGCTTATCTACCACATGTGATAGGAGCCAGGTTCATGTTTACAATTATTTCACTTAGTTAACTCTCAAGGAGAGTTTGAACCATTTCTAGAGAGTAAATGATGCCTTATTTGCTAATTATATGTGCTTATTATTGGCATTATGTGAACTGGTATGTGAACTGTAAAGCGAAAAAATCAAACCCTAGTCGTTCTCCCCTCCCCAACTCCGAGGAGAGAGAAGGGAGAGTCACTAGGGTTGATGGTTTTCACTTAGGAGAGACTTTACATTCAAAAGAGGGGTTGAAACCCACAAGATCCAATCCCATGCAATGCAAGATTGGATTCTAAATGAGTTTCAAGGGTTGTGATAGCAAGGATACCCTCTTTTGTAAAGAATGTAGATAGAAAGATTGAACTAGGAATGCATGTAGAAGCAAGAAAGATTCACTTATAAATAGAGATAGGGATATGATATGAAGCTGCGGACCTGGAATTAGTAGTAAAATGTCGAGACGGCGCTGTCCTGCAAATTTGAGCAAAAGTTGACGGGACGATGGCGCCCAGCGTGCACACGGTCCTCCGAAAAATCCGCGAAATGAAGGGGGATCTATTCGTCTCTGCACAAGGATTCCAGATCTTCAATTTCAGCCGCGTACCTACAACCTACACACAGAAAAGTGAAGACGATTGGGGGGTTAGGGATTAGGGGTTTGCCCTTAGGTCAAACCCCGGTTTTGGAATTAACCAAGAAATGAGAAATGTTGTAAATGTAAATGACTGTAATGTAAAACAAGTACTAGTACCTTGTTGTAAGGATGTTTGTATCCTTATATGCGAAGGTATAGATGTTGTTGTTTGTTGTATGTTATATGTTGTAGCATGTGATCTCCTCTTCAATGGTTGAATCCTTGTCTTGAATGCAACACTTAGCCTTGAATGGAGACTTAGAATGATCAATTGCTTGAAGGAATGCTTGAATGTTTGAATGCTTGAATATCATTTCCACGTCTTGTACACATATGTCCCCCCCTCAAAATGGGAGAGGAAATGTAGTTTTTATACTTGCCAATTAGGGTTAAAAGACTGATTTTCCCGACCTTAGGCCGACCAGGAAATATTATTTTCCAATTTGCAAACAAAAAGGCCCGAAGTCCCATAGGAGACCGGGCCCAAAATAGGGCCAGGGACCAGGGCGTTGGGCGCCCTGGTCCTGAAGGACCAGGGCACTGGGCGCTCTGGTCCCACCTCCCGGGACAGCAGGGTGCAAGGAGGATCAGGCCAGGGTGCTGGAAAAATGCAGTTTTTGGTGTCATGAGCAAGTTTCAGGGTCTCCATTCAGGTTCCGTGTTGCATCGCCATCGTGAAGACCCAAATGCAGTCGAAATTGCAAGTGTCGCAATTTTAGGACGCTACATTTAGCCCCCACTTTAGCGGGAGTATAAGCGTACGCCAATACTTCCAGTAAAGTACAAGGAAACAATATTGAAAAACTTTCACCACGTCAAGGAGGCAAGATACACCAAGCCCCCAGTGGACTAAGGATATTATGACTTCGATTGACAAAGTAAAAAGGGAAGATCACGAGGGAGAACCATGACTGTCAGTAGTAAGGTTCCCTCACTATGAGTCATGCAAGAAAGATATCAAAAATTTTCAAGGCAAAGCTAAATTTGTCAAGAAATTTTCAAGTATCTTGAAAAGATATGAACGGGATGTATGCCCCCCTACGTTAAAGCGATCGCACATGCCTCACCGGGGGTGATTGCTTTAAGGTAGTGATACATATAAGAATGAGAAGGGAAAGGAGCACGTTATCACAAGGATTTAGCCCCCAAGTGTGAGATAAGCCCAAGGATAATAGACACAAAACACAAAGCACAAGGTGACTTCGCTTTCCTCGGGGTCAGTATGCTGTATGATAATTCATGTATATCATATGCATGTATGCATAATTGTTCTTCATTCCCCAATCAAGGAAGGTCACCTAGAAGAAGGGAACACATGTGTCTTTTGAGTCAACATGAGAGAGACCAAAAGAGATCTCAATGTTTTGCATCGTCCTCAAGTAGACAACACTAAGGACAACAAATAGAAGAATGAGAATAACATATAGAAGAAGTAACAAAAGAAATAGAGGAGGAGAGAATCTGCTATGCTAATGAAACTAGTCTAGCACGTCATCTACCCCCCGATCTTGCTGATCAATATTTCGGGAAGGTAGGGAACACGCTAGAGGAGGAACATCCAACACAGCAGATGGAGCTATCACAAGATCCAAACAAGGGCTATGTTCATATCCCAAGCCACGGTGTTCTTGTCTAGGAGCTAGGATAAGTGCTTTAGAAAATTCATTAGATAAATGGTTATCAATATCAACAAGTTCGTATTCACTATCAGAATGAACAGGAGAAGTAGCATTTTCATCATGAATAACATTTTCATCTATATCATCATCAAGATTTATAAAAATAGGATCTTTAACTTGCACAGGATCAAGACCATCATGCATCTTATGTTTAGGAGATTTCGGCTCAATCGTCGGCTGAGAAGAAAATGGAATAATGCTTGTTGAAGTTGTTTTTGGGGATTGCAAAGTTTGAGAAGCAGCCGCCTGAGCTCTAAGACGACGCTTTCATCGGCGTTCACGTGCAGAACGATTTCGTCTAGTCTTAGTAGGAAGTTGAGAAGATTGAGGAGGAGGAATGTTCTCATCCTTATCACTTGGGTGTTTAGGTTGTGGTCTCTTAGGTTGAATAATAGGAGAAGAGGAACGTCTCTTCTCTCTATAAAAGGAAGGAGGAGGAACTGGTCCATATAAGGGAGGAATATTCGGTTTAGGAAGGAGACCAAGTCCATCATGACGATGAGGTATAGGTCTACTCTTAGGAGGTTTATTCGATATAGGCATAGTCACATCCATAGGAATGGGTTGGGAATCTTCTTGAGGAAAGTCATTGGTTTTATCTTTCAAAGGAAGAACTTCCTTCTGAAGAATGATAGGAATGTCAATTTTGGGTGTTCTAGGTTCACTTAGAGATAGGATCATATCTGTTTTCCACTTTTGATAAGATTTGAAAAGATGATCACTTCGCGGAGGAAGAGATTGGAATTGTTTAGGCCAAAAGTAATCAATAGGAACGCTAAAAGTTCTTTCAGCTGGTTTAAAGAGACTATGATTGACAGTAACAACTTCACCATTATGGGGAAATTTCAAACACTTGTGAATAGGAGAAGCAATAGCTTTCATGGAAGATAGCCAAGGATAGCCAAGCTTCACACGAAATTGTTCGGAGGATGGAATAATAGCAAAGTCCACCTCAAGGGATTTGTTATGGACCTCAATAGGTAATGTAATAGAACCAATTGCAGGAGAAGAAAATGCATCAAATAGTTTCAAAACCACATTTGTTTCATCATAGATCACTTGATTCAATTGCAAAGTAAAAAGAAACTCTTCAGTAATGACATTAACCATGCAAGAAGGATCAATAAGCACTCCACGGCAAGGTGTATTTTTGACTTTTGCAACTATATATAAAGGACCGTCAGGTGCCCTGATAGTTTCACTAGAATCAAATGTGATGGAAGGTTCTTTAGGGATTTTCTGCTGCTCTACAAAGTTAATCACATTTGGAGTCATGGACATGAGATCATCAGGTGAGACAGAGGAATCATTAGTATCAATCGCATTAGAGGTATGAGAAGGTAATGGATCAGTAAAAATCTGAAGATTTTGGTTAGGGGGAGCTACAGATGTGTTGCCTTTATCATTCACACCAGAAACAGAGATAGTATTATTATCAATCAAATCTTGAATTTTACCCTTCAAAGCAAAACATTTTTCAGTATCATGCCCAGGTTGATGATGAAATTGACAAAAAGATTTGTTATCAAAATAGGGTGAATTAATCTTTGCAGGATCTATTTGCCTTATAGGAGGAAGAGTAAGCACATTTTGTTCCAATAACTTATTCATAATACTATGCAATGATTCATTCAAAGGAGTAAACTTTCTTTCTTTCTTGAAAAACTTAGAAATAGGAGACACACCTGATTCTGCATTCACGTTGTTGTTGATGATGTTTTCATTGAATTTAATGGACTCTCTGTTCGGTTTAAACTTCCCAAATGGTTGTTGACTACTATCACCCTTATCACTCGGAGCCATAGGATGTGATTGTTCCATTTGACTCACAGTCAGTTGATAATTGTGAAGAGTTGCGCACAACTGTTGGAAAGAAGTAAACTCAGAAAACAGGAGTTTTTCCCTAATGTCTTTCTGTAAATTAGAAATAAAGATTCTTTGAATATCATTGTCAGGCACTGGAAAAGAAATTTGAGCATATAAATGCTTATATCTACCAATGAAATCAGTCACTTTTTCTTTAACACCTTGTTTGCAATGCATTAAATCAATCAAAGTAACTTTAGGACTTATATTGTTTTGAAATTGTTGAATGAAAGCATTTGCAAGTTGTTCGAAAGAAGTAATAGAATAGGAAGGCAATGAGCAATACCATTGTAGGGCTTTGTCTCTTAATGTTCTAGTGAACAGTTTTGCAAGCAACCTTTGGTCATAAGCAAAATCAGTACATATTGTTTGAAAGGTCTTAACATGTGTTAGAGGATCACCCTTACCATTATAAAGCTCCAAATGTGGAATTTCAACATGTTTACGGGGAATAGCTCGAACAATGTCAAAAGAAAGTGGGCTCGCAACATCAAATGTGGGCACACTAAACTTAGATTGATTCATAGAGGTAATTTGTTGCTGTAAAGAAGAGACAGTTTGTGCAAGATTGTTAATGGTCGCTTCAGTCGAAGAGTTCATATTAGACGTGTTAGATTGTGATGGAGGTGTTATGTTATTGAAAGAAGGTAGAGAGTAAGGTGGTGGGACACTATGATAGTTAGTCATAGGAGATGATTGGACAGGAGGAACACTACAAGGAGGAATGGAATGGTTAAATGAATTGCCCCCTTGCGTCATGTTCATTTGTGGAGATATAAGAGGAACACTCATTGAAGGAATGAATGAAGAAGTCGGATTGAATGAAGGAAGAGGGTTAATTGAAGAAGAGGGATTGCCCCCATGACTGGTGATCATAGGAGGAATGTCTTGTGTTGAAGTAGTCATTATGTTTGATGTAAAAGTAGGTATACTAGCAATAGAAGTCGTCAAAGGAATAGAATGATTGTCTTGAGTAGGAGGTTGTGTATAACCTAAGGTTTCAGTACAACTCTTCATAGGCATCACATTTGAATCCACAATGTGTGCAATACCACGCAAAATATCAATTCCATTCTTATCACTTTGAAGCATACGTTTTAGACCCTCAATTAAAGGAAGAGCTTGACTATCAGGGTATTCTTGAGACATCCATTGTCGAAAATCGTCAAATTGGTTATCCAATTTTGAAAGTTGTTCTACAGAAACCTCATGGAGAGCTTCTTCATCATTAAGAGGATTAGAGGAATTACCCATGTCCTCGTTAAAAAGACCATTCAAATTAGGTTCCATCTCCTCAGTAATTAAACCTTGGAAAGACTTAATTCTAAGGCTTCGTCTAACGGGAATAGTGTAGGTAGGGCTTATTGTTGTAAAACTCATGCACTAAGGAGAGAGAGAAGATTTTGAATTTTAGAGGTAGCAAATTTCAGTAAAGCCAGCCAATCTTCCAGATTTAAGCTGTTAAATACAATCAGGACAATCTCCCGAAATTTCAGAAAAAATGTCCGGGACCGTGGCGCTCGGGGTGCACACGGTCCTCGCAACTTTTTTCGAAATTTGCAGGGATGAAAGTTATGATGATTTTATAGCTAACCTAAAAAAATTGAGTGATTTTACGATCTGTAGATAGGCCAAATTAAAGTTGCAATCTCAAAATTGAACCCTACCAAGATTGTCGAAAAATGCAAAATTTGAATTTTGAAAAAGAGAGGGAAACTGAAATTTTGAATTTTATGATTTTAGAGGGAATACCAACAACAATGCAAGTTTTGAAATTTGAAAGTTGACTCAATTTCACGCAAAATTCAATTTTGAAAGCGGAAATCAAATTTGTTGTAATTAAGCACTTAATTTCAAAAGCCACAAATTGCAAAAATTTGAATAAAGCACTGAAATTTTGAATGAATGATAACACACTTTTCAGATTTAGGACTGTAAGAAACACAATTTTGACACAAATTTCAATTTCAACAATTTTTGAATGATTAGAAGCCTCAATCCAAGCAATTGCTAGACCAACTTTGACTGTAATTTTGAAAGTGTTAAAATTGATAAAATCGGCCAAAATTCTGGATTTTAGCAGGAAAATACAGTAAGATCTAGCTCCCGAAATTTCGGAAAAAATGTCGGGGACGATGGCGCTCGGGGTGCACACGGTCCTCGCAACATTTTTCCAAATTTTCAGGGATGAAAGATATTGTGATTTTATTGCGGAATCCAAAGTTACAGCCGATTTGGAGATGTTTTGATCAGTGAAATTGTCAGACAAAGGTTGAATCAAGAGGGTTTCAAAAATTAGGGTTTTGACACTTAACCATTTAATTTTCAAAATTAAAGCACAAATATGAATTGATAATTTGTAATAGAAGGGCAGATCTGAAACAAGCATCAACAATTAAACATTTCACAAGTTTAATTACTTAAAAAGAAAATTTAGGGTTTTTATGCAATTAACCTCTAAAATTTCGCAAAAGATCAAACATGGAAATGTAATCAAGGAATCCAATTTTCAGATCTAACTATGAATAATCAGAAAGGATGTTCACGTCGGGTTCACCAAAATGTAAAGCGGAAAAATCGAACCCTAGTCGTTCTCCCCTCACCAACTCCAAGGAGAGAGAAGGGAGAGTCACTAGGGTTGATGGTTTTCACTTAGGAGAGACTTTACATTCAAAAGAGGGGTTGAAACCGACAAGATCCAATCCCATGCAATGCAAGATTGGATTCTAAATGAGTTTCAAGGGTTGTGATAGCAAGGATACCCTCTTTTGTAAAGAATGTAGATAGAAAGATTGAACTAGGAATGCATGTAGAAGTTAGAAAGATTCACTTATAAATAGAGATAGGGATATGATATGAAGCTGCGGACCTGGAATTAGTAGTAAAATGTCGAGACGGCGCTGTCCTGCAAATTTGAGCAAAAGTTGACGGGACGATGGCGCCCGGCGTGCACACAGTCCTCCGAAAAATCCGCGAAACGAAGGGGGATCTATTCGTCTCTGCACAAGGATTCCAGATCTTCAATTTCAGCTGCGTACCTGCAACCTACACACAGAAAAGCGAAGACGATTGGGGGGTTAGGGATTAGGGGTTTGCCCTTAGGTCAAACCCCGGTTTTGGAATTAACCAAGAAATGAGAAATGTTGTAAATGTAAATGACTATAATGTAAAACAAGTACTAGTACCTTGTTGTAAGGATGTTTGTATCCTTATATGTGAAGGTATAGATGTTGTTGTTTGTTGTATGTTATATGTTGTAGCATGTGATCTCCTCTTCAATGGTTGAATCCTTGTCTTGAATGCAACACTTAGCCTTGAATGGAGACTTAGAATGATCAATTGCTTGAAGGAATGCTTGAATGTTTGAATGCTTGAATATTGTTTCCACGTCTTGTACACATATGTCCCCCCCTCAAAATGGGAGAGGAAATGTAGTTTTTATACTTGCCAATTAGGGTTAAAAGACTATTTTCCCGACCTTAGGCCAACCAGGAAATATTATTTTCCAATTTGCAAACAAAACAGCCCGAAGTCCCATAGGAGACCGGGCCCAAAATAGGGCCAGGGACCAGGGCGCTGGGCGCCATGGTCCTGGGGGACCAGGGCGCTGGGCGCCTTGGTCCTGAAGGACCAGGGCGCTGGGCACTCTGGTCCCACCTCCCGGGACAGCAGGGTGCAAGGAGGATCAGGCCAGGGTGCTGGAAAAATGCAGTTTTTGGTGTCATGAGCAAGTTTTGGGGTCTCCATTCAGGTTCCGTGTTGCATCGCCATCGTGAAGACCCAAATGCAGTCGAAATTGCAAGTGTCACAATTTTAGGACGCTACATGAACATAATGACATTGTGTGTTGTCATTGATGTCAATATGTTGAAGAGGTATGAACTGGCATATGTGAGAATCAGTATAACACTGTGAACCGACATATGGTTATGGGAAGCAAGACATGGAAGCATTGTATGACTACCGGTTAGTAGTCTCAACTTCAGGGTTTCCAGTTGAAGTGCTTCAAGCCTGTATGGCTCAACTAATGATCTTTGTGTAATGAGTAAGCAATATAACAAAGAACATATCGTGTTTCCACATCAGCCTTGTGCGCGTGAAGGATCTTGCATGAAGAAGACTATCCCTATCTACCTCGGGAATGTGTGAAGTTTGTAAACGGTGAAAACGCATGATGGATTATCAGCCGCCATGAAATCGGTGGATAATGAATGATGGAGAATGTCTTGAGATTTATTCAAGATCTGCTACATTTAATACAGTATGATCAACAGTCAGGATTGAACTATTTGAATTCCTTAACCTAACAGGTCTAGGGTTTAGGGTTTATGCTACCGACCTATCTGTTGTCCTATAAGGTCGATGTTGTGATTCTTTCAGAGGTTGTTGGCAAAATTTGTGTGTGAGTATCCAAGAGAAGGGATACGAGATCCTTGCCAGACCAGAGGAGAGAAGTGATACCTGCAGAGTGTAAGTGCAGAAGGTGAAGAGGAGCTTAAGAGAATCTGCATTGGCATTGAGTGTTATTACCAGATCATTGTAATACCTGTTGATCTCTAACCACCTCAACAGTTGGAAAATCCCTTAACAGGGTAGCCTTAACCGACTTGCTGTAAATCCCTTAACAGGGTAACTCAAAGTTATTGAGATCTAGAAAGCTAGAGAGCTCTGGAAATCCTTTAGCTATTGAGTTCTTGAAATCCTCTAACAAGGTACCCTTAACAGGGTTTAACCCTTAACCGGGTATTGTAGCCATCCCTTAACCGGGTGATCTCTAACAGGATCGGTTCCTAGCAGAACCTTTTGTAATGTCTTTAACCGGACAAGGCTTCTAACAGAGCAGACTACCAAAGATTTCAACAACAAGCTTGTGGGTATTCATCCCCACCGTGGTTTTTCCCAATTGGGTTTCCACATGAAAAATATGTGTGTCATATGTGATGCTTTTATCTTGTGATTCTTTATTATTGCCTGTTAAGCATATGATGGTTCTATGTTTTATGCTTGTCAATAAAACATGTTGAACAAGCTATTGTGAAGATATGATGATAGATTACCTATTCATGCATAAGGGTGAAATGGTAGTGTAGTTTTGAGTTGAGTGGAAAACTCAGCGAGTAACCAGTTTATGATTGTTTTAGTTGTTCTAAGTTTTACCGGTTGCACTCTATTTCAAACCGGTGTCACTGTTTGCCAGTCATTTGGAGTAATTGTTGTTGAACCGGTTTAGGTCTGTATTTTGTCTGTACTGATTCACCCCCCCTCTCAGTACCAGTTTGGTACTATTTGTTCATCATTGAGTTATCAATTGGTATCAGAGCTTCCTCCAAGTCCTCTATGTTATAAGCTTAACCGCTTGAGGTAAAGATCCCAGACAAATGATGAAGAGGGAAGGTCCAAAGTTTAACAAGGAAAATTTTGGTATATGGAAAGATAGGATGAAGATATTCATCAAAAGCATGGGTGCTCAACACGGGAGTTATGTTGAGAATGTCTATGTTGTCCCTACCAGTACTCTCATCGATGACCAAAAGAGAGAGATACAAGAAAATGGGCAAGTCATGGAAGCTCTCATTAGTAGTCTATCTAACATTGAGTTTATTGATGTTCAAGACAAGGTAAATCCCAAAGAGGTATGGGATGCTCTTGAAAATATCTATGGTGTTGATGAACATGTAAACCAGGCTAAGGAAGAAAGCCTGAGAGGGAAGTTTGAAGATATGCGGATGGTTGAAGGTGAGACCATTCAGTAGTATGGAATAAGAATCAAAATAGTTGTTAGAGAAATTAAGAGTGCAAGTGGTAAAATAGAAGACTCCACTATGGTAAGAAAAGTCCTAAGATCCCTATTGCCAGTCTATGCAATAAGGGTTGCTACTATTCAGGAGCTGAGATCAATAAACAAGACTAAGGTATCCTTGGACTCCATCATAGAAAAGTTGACAGCCTATGAGCTAAATAGTTTTGATGGCAGTGTTCAAAAGATTGAATCAGCTTTCAGAGCTTCTGTTGTATCATCCAGGAAAGGAAAAGAAGCAAGCACTAGTGGTGAACCAAGACAGAGCAGAGTAATGGATGATGAGGAGTTTCTGATGGAATTTGAAGCTCTACTTGCTAGGAAGCTTCCTAAAGGAACCAATAAATACAAAGGTAAGCTAACTTTGAAAAGCTTTTCTTGTAATTGGATAGGACATATTGCTATAAACTATCCTAATGGCGATATCAAGGACAAACTGGAAAGGTTCAGGAAATTCAAAGGAGGAAACCAGAGAAACTGTTTTGTGGTAGTTGATGAAGGTGTCACAGATGAAGAATCGGAGGATGAAGAAAATGAAGATATTGTGTTTGTTGCTATCAAAGAAGATGTGTCAGACAAGAAGGCTCTTGTCTCTCAGTTCGATAATTCCAATGAGTGGATCATTGACAGTGGCTGCTCTCACCATATGACTGGTGACCGGAGCAAGTGTCAATCCTTGGAGGAGTATGATGGTGGTGTGGTTCGCTTTGGCAATGATGCACCATGCATGGTCAAAGGTAGAGGGTCCATCTCTCTGAATGGAAAGAGTAGTGCTGACAATGTGTACTGGGTTGATGGTCTCAGACACAACCTTCTGAGTGTTGCCCAGCTGAATGACAGTGGCCTCACTCTGGAATTCAAGAATGGAGTTTGCAGAATCAAGGGAAAAGATGGTGAATTGGTGGCCACCGACATGCAGACCAAAGGTAATCTATTTCAACTGAATGCAAATATAAGCACATGTCTTATGGCCAAATTTGATGATAGCTGGATATGGCATAAGAGACTTTGCCATGTAAACTTTGATAACATTATAAAGGCCAGTAAGATCAAGGCAGTTAGAGGATTTCCGGTGCTAAGCAAACCAGATAATACCTTGTGCAGAGAATGTCAATTGGGGAAAATGTCTTCCTCAACCTTTAAAGGTAAATCTTTCACTGCTGACAACTTGCTTGATCTTGTGCATACTGATTTGTGTGGTCCTATGAAAACTAGGAGTGTGTAGGCTGATAGGTACTTCATGATTCTCACTGATGACTGCTCAAGAATGATGTGGGTCACATTCTTGAAAGATA
Organism: Cryptomeria japonica; assembly: GCF_030272615.1. Taxonomy (NCBI): domain Eukaryota; kingdom Viridiplantae; phylum Streptophyta; class Pinopsida; order Cupressales; family Cupressaceae; genus Cryptomeria; species Cryptomeria japonica. Next base: position 525,560,425 of record NC_081413.1, read on the forward strand.
AGTCATAAGCCTTTGTAAAGTTTAAAACTTTTAGAGCATTAGTGGAGAAGGAAAGCGGTAAAAGGATCAAGTGTCTGAGAACTGATCAAGGAGGGGAATTCACTTTCGGTGAATTTAACAAGTATTGTGAAGAATTTGGCATCAAGAGACAACTGTCTGCCCCCCGGACTCCACAGCAGAATGGCCTAGCAGAGAGGATAACTAGACTATGGTTGAAGCAGCTAGAACCATGTTGATTCAAGGAAAGGTAGCTCACACCTTTTGGAGAGAAGCAGTGAGCACTGCAGTCTACATAATGAACCGGGTACTCATCAAGAAAGGTAAGGACAAAACTCCTTATGAGTATTGGACCAGTAAGACACCTATGGTTAGCTACTTTAGGGTATTTGGTAGCAAATGTTACATCAAGAGGAGTGAACATCAGGGCAAATTTGAAGCTAAATGCGATGAGGGAATATTCCTAGGATATTTCACCAAGAGTAAAGCTCTCAAGTGTTACAACAATAGGACTCAGAGAATTATGGAAAGCATCAATGTAAGAGTTGATGAATCCTCTGAGAAAACTAAGGAAACCGGTAGTGAGCAAGCTATAAATGAACTGGTTGCAACCTTCTGGGAACCAGTTGTCAATCAACCAAGTACCAGTAACAGTGTTCCTAAACTGGTGAATGCTGATACTGATGAAGATGAGGATAAAGAGGAAAAGCAAGAAGAACCAGTCAAGAGCATTCCTCGGTATGTCAACCTGAATCATGATCCTAAGCAGATCATAGGAGATAAGGATGCAAGAATCCTTACAAGAAGAAAGATCAGAGAAAACTTATGTATGATCTCTGAATTTGAGCCTAAATCATTCAAAGAGGCTCATAAAGATGAAGACCGGATCAAGGCAATGGAAGAGGAACTTGACCAGATAGAGAAAAATGGTACATGGTCTTTGGTACCCAAACCAGAGGATAAAAATGTCATTGGCACCAAATGGGTGTTCAGAAACAAGCTGAATGAGGATGGCACAGTGATTAGAAACAAAGCCAGATTGGTGTGCAAAGGATATGCTCAAGAAGAAGGAGAAGACTATGGAGAAACCTTTGCTTGTAGCTAGATTAGAAGGAGTTTGTATGCTTCTTGCATATGTAGCTTTTAAAGGCTTCAAAGTATATCAAATGGATGTAAAATCTACATTCCTAAATGGTGTACTTGAAGAGGAGGTGTATATTGAGCAACCAGATGGGTTTACCCTATCTAAAGACAGTGACATGGTATGTAGGCTACATAAAGCCTTATATGGTTTAAAGCAAGCACCTAGGGCATGGTATGAGCGCCTACATTCCCATCTTGTGAAGATTGGATTTGAGAGAACAAGTGAAGATAGCAATATCTACTTGAAGTCTAAAGGAGATCACATCCTGATCTATGAGGTATTTGTTGATGACATTATCTTTGGTGGTGATGACAAGATGAGTCATGAGTTTGCTGATGAGATGAAGGAAGAGTTTGAGATGTCACTCATAGGGGAGATTAAGTTCTTCATTGGACTGTAGATTCAATAGATGAAGGATGGAATCTTTATCACTTAGTCCAAATATGTCAAAGAGATGTTGAAGACCTTTGGCATGGAAGATAGCAAACCGGTTGGTACACCGATGGTGACTGGTTGTAAACTATCCAAAGAGGATGACTTTGCATTGGTTGATGAGAAGGAATACCAATCAATGATTGCTAAAGTGCATTATGTAGTGCACAGTAGACCGGATATCGCACATGCAGTTGGCATTACTGCAAGGTTCCAGAAAAGTCCAAGAGAATCCCACTTGGTTGTAGTCAAGCGGATTCTTAGGTATCTGAAGGGGACTGCTGACTATGGATTGTGGTATCCATATAGCAAGGACTTCAACTTGAAAGTGTTCATAGATGTTGATTGGGTTGGTAATGTAGATGACCGAAAGAGCACAACTGGTGGTGCATTCTTCCTTGGTGGTAGACTGGTCTCATGGATGAGTAAAAAGCAGAGTTGTGTCTCTCAGTTTACAGTGAAAGCAGAGTATGTTGCAGCTTTCATGAACTGCACTAAGACAATTTGGATGAAGCATGTACTGAAAGGCTTCAAAATCCCTATACCTGAACCGGTAAGTATATTCTATGATAACACAAGTGCTATCAATATTTCAAAGAATCTGGTTTTACATTCTAGAACCAAGCACTTTGAGCTTAAGTATCATTTCTTAAGGTAAAAGGTTCATAACAAAGAGATTGCACTAGAGCATGTGTTTAGTAAGGAGCAGTTAGTAGACATATTCACCAAGCCTCTTCCAAAGACTACATTTACACACTTAAGAGGTGAATTAGGGGTACTTCCCCTTCAAGAGGTGAACTAAAGGTATATTCTCCACATTAGTCATGTATTGCATAGTCAAATCTTTCTTCAGGATTGATGTGTTGAAGGATGCTACTCCTCAAGGGGAGTAGCATAATGGAACCAGGAAACTTGTGCCTCCACTTTGGCATTGTTGTCAAAGGGGGAGAAGATGTAAAGTGGAGAAGATATCTGCATAAATTGAGAAGATGTGAAGTGGAGAGATATCTTTGTATATTGCCATCAATGCCAAAGGGGGAGATTATTGGCATTATGTGAACCAGTATGTGGACATAATAACATTGTATGTTTTCATTGATGTCAATATGTTGAAGAGGTATGAACTAGCATATGTGAGAACTGGTATAACACTGTGAACCAGCATATGGTTATGGGAACCGGCACATGGAAGCGTTGTATGACTACCGGTTGGTAGTCTCAACTTCAGGGTTTCCAGTTGAAGTGCTTCAAGCCTGTATGGCTCAACCGGTGATCTTTGTGTAATGAGTAAGCAATATAACAAAGAACAGATCGTGTTGCCACATCAGCCTTGTGTGCGTGAAGGATCTTGCATGAAGAATACTATCCCTATTTACCTCAAGAATGTGTGAAGTTTGTAAACGGTGAAAATGCATGATGGATTATCAGCCGCCATGAAATCGGTGGATAATGAATCATGGAGAATGTCTTGAGATTTATTCAAGATCTACTGCATTTAATACAGTATGATCAATGGTCAGGATTGAACTGTTTGAATTCCTTAACCTAACAGGTCTAGGGTTTAGGGTTTATTCTACTGACCTCTCTGTTGTCCTATAAGGTCAATGTTGTGATTCTTTCAGAGGTTGTTGGCAAAATCTGTGTGTGAGTATCCAAGAGAAGGGATACGAGATCCTTGCTAGACTAGAGGAGAGAAGTGATACCTACAGAGTGTAAGTGCAAAAGGTGAAGAGGAGCTTAAGTGGATCTGCATTGGCATTGAGTGCTATTACCAGATCATTGTAATACCTGTTGATCTCTAACCACCTCAACAGTTGGAAAATCCCCTAACAGGGTAGCCTTAACCGACTTGCTGTAAATCCCTTAATAGGGTAACTCAAAGTTATTGAGATCTAGAAAGCTAGAGAGCTCTGGAAATCCTTTAGCTATTGAGTTCTTGAAATCCTCTAACAAGGTACCCTTAACAGGGTTTAACCCTTAACCGGGTGATCTCTAACAGGATCGGTTCCTAGCAAAACCTTTTGTAATGTCTTTAACCAGACAAGGCTTCTAACAGAGCGGACTTCCAAAGAGTTTAACAACAAGCTTGTGGGTATTCATCCCCACCGTGGTTTTTCCCAGTTGGGTTTCCACATGAAAAATATGTGTGCCATATGTGATGTTTTTATCTTGTGATGCTTTGTTATTTCCTGTTAAGCATATGATGGTTCTGTGTTTTATGCCTGTCAATAAAACATGTTGAACTAGCTATTGTGAAGATATGATGTTATATTACCTATTCATGCATAAGGGTGAAATGGTAGTGTAGTTTTGAGTTGAGTGGAAAACTCAGTGAGTAACCGGTTTATGATTGTTTTAGTTGTTCTGAGTTTTACCGGTTGCACTCTGTTCCAAACCGGTTTCACTGTTTGTCAGTCATTTGGAGTAATTGTTGCTGAACCGGTTTAGGCCTGTATTTTGTCTGTACTGATTCACCCCCCCCCTCTCAGTACCGGTTTGGTACAATTTGTTCATCATTGAGTTATCACTTATTTGATAAAGACCTTCATAATAAGAGAGTGTCAGATGAGGCATGGAAGGTGGTGAGTGAATATATTTGCATTTTCCTTCAATTTCCCACATTTACATATCAAGATTGGATGCTTTTATGGAGAACCCTTCATGCTCCCAAGGTTTCCATCAAAAAATATTATTCTTATAGAGATGGCTCGCCAGATGATATCTATCCATCAACGTCAGTCTGAAGCTCATAAGACAGATCTCAAGTTCTCCATCACCACACGAACATACTCCATCAATTCCATCTACAAGGCTCATGCCATTGAGGAGGAGACGAGGAGAGTGACCATGAGATTCTTCAAGGCCATAAATTCTTTTGACTATAGGGGCATGAAGAATAAGATCAATAAGAACTACACTTATATCCATTGGATTGAGGATTTATGGGTAGATTGCAGGACTGAAGAGGATGTTCGAAGATTGGATTACTGTCATTTGATGGTAGATAAAATTGAGATTCTTGATCTTATGGAGGTTCCTAAAGATCTTGAAGAGGATGGTGATGTCCTATACCCTACATATGAGAGAAACAAAGTTGTTGGATTACCTCTGCCTCTCATTCAATGGTCCCAAAAGGAGAATACTTCTATAAGGGCCAGGTTTTAGAAGATTCCTCATAGTACTAGTGCTTGGTTAAATCTACATGGTGTGCATTTGAAGCCTTTCCAGACTGAATCATTTGAAGATGATGTTGCGGGGCCTAAAGTAAAGACTTCTGAGTTGAGGACCAAAAATAGACAGGATCCTATGGCTCCAAAAGGTCCCAAATTTAAGTTCACTATTGGGAAAGGTAAGAGTTAAAGTGAGTCTGTGACTCAAGAGACTCAAGCTCAAGAAGAGTTTGATGATGAAGAAGAAGAATAAAATGAAGAGGAACAACAAGATGAAGATGATCCTAAAAAGGAAGAGGAAAAAGAATAACGAGAATTTGATGAGGAGGGATTACTTGAAATCCCAATTACTTTCTAGTCTCAAGAGATGCATGAAGGTATTCCTCCTACATCATGTAATATCATAGGTACCACTTCAGTCTCTATTACTCATTGCATTCCTTTAGGCTCTATTGTGTAATTTTCTTCACAAGCTCCTCAAATTCATATTATTCCTTTTACTTCCACAAGTGAATCAACTCTTGATACACATCATGACAATATTGATACTGTTTTCCTTCCCAATTTGTCTAAAATTAATTCTTCCATGCTGGAAGATTTTTAAAATTTCATGTCAGAAACATAAGTTCCTCCTCAGGTTTCCACTATTTCAAATCCACCTGTCATTGTTACCTTAACTTAACCCATTGTTACTACTATTGTTCAGTCGCAGGAATTGGCTACTCAATTTTTGAATCCTGGAGTAGATGTAGATCCATCATTGCCACCTTGGTTAGTGTCTCACTCCCAAGTGGAAAAAATAGGTTGTATCTCTAAATGATTTTGATTTTAATCAATTGGTTCCTGTTAAGCCCAAGGGTAAGAAGAAGGCTAAACTCTATCTAGGGTGAAGGTAGATGAATCAAAGAAAAAATATGTGGAGATGGCTATTCCCCCTCTAGACACAGATGTTGATAGAGTGCAGCCTACTTGTTGTTCTCTATTTTCAAAACTTATGTTTCTTCTCTTTAAAAGTGAAAATTACTACCTCAATGCTACAATGGAAGAGAACAATAAAAGTTTGAAATAAAGACAACAATATGAGGTTCCAGAATTCGGAAACCTCCTACACTTTAAGCTTATAAAATCTTGGGCAGGTGAACCCTTTTAAAGACTATTTTCTCACAAAAAAAATAGTAGATGGTTAGCAGAAAACCAGTGTAATTCCTGCAAACTTTCCTTACTGACTAGTACAACTAACTTAAATGGAAAATTGATTTGACTTTTTTAAAAGAGAGGATCACAAAATGCAACAAAAACCAATAGATAAACCAATGCCTTATCCGAGCAACAGAGTCATCTACAATGGATTGTAACCTGACAAGAGAAACTAGTACACAAATCACAAGTTCTTGATCTATCAACTCTGAATATGCCTGACATACACAAAGCCCTAATCTGCATCAAACTTCATCATCCAATCCACACAAAGAATAATGATATCAATGACTATGTTCAAAGTATTTTATATTTTTCTCCTTAAGAAAAAGACTCAAAAAAACTTCATTAGATGCCTAACAAATCATTCAAATGAGCAATCCTTGATTCCTTAAATGAAATAAACACCAGTATAGTGACATAGAGACAATGCAAATCTAGATTTTAAATTCTCTGGACTGTATATTTCATTCCTCTATCAGAAGGTTACAATTACTTCATATTTGACTCAAAAATTTCTAAGAAAAGGGTCTGTATTAATTTTGCCAGAGTTTGGCTACAAAATTTGTGTCCCCCTTTTCTAGGTAGCCTTGGTATCCTTTTATATAAATCAGGATGCAACAAGCTTTAGACCACCTAGAAGAATATCTTACCCTAACAGTCATTTATTGCAAAAGTTATATTTCTATGCCATTACTGTTGAGGGAGAAATCTACCATTCTTTATGGGATGTGTGCTTCATTAATTTATTGGCCATTCATTTGGAAGATGGCCAAAAAAGCAAGCTCCTATTACCAAAAAATGGTTGCAACAACCGATAGCTTCATAATGCCGGTGGATCACCTTGTGCCAGAGCATTGATGAGTTCTTATCACAAAGTGACTCACCATTATGTTCTTCACATATCTCCCTGTAGATATCTTGGGTACCTCTCACCAACTCATTTTCATCTTGAAGCAATGTCATATGCAACTTGCATAGCTCTATCAATAGTTATTTTGAATATTTCAAATTCTTTCGCGCCAACAGATCAGGAGACCTTCTCTCTGAGCACTTTTCCTTTAGTCTCCAATTCATGGCCTTTAAAGTTCAGATGTATTTCCATTGTAGTATAGCGACAACCATCTGATCATGGGAAACTAACACTCCTTTTAACTTCCCTGAGTAATCCGCTTAGAAACAGGCCCCACCACCTGGTCTCTTGCTGTTAAAAACTTAACTGATACCGCATCGGGCCTATAGAAATTCCAATCTTTCTGACTGAAGAATAAACCCTGAGACCCCAAGGTCACTATCCCAAAAATACGTGTCGTGCGTTGCACTTGACTACAAAATCAGATTCCTTGGATCGAGAGCCATCCACTGATATTTGACAAATCCATATTCGGGCAAAAATTAACCCTCGCAGATCTTGGCCATATGTCACCTCCTGGTTTTCTTGTGAGTCCCTCTAAAATCCACCTATCTTGCCACTTCATCAGTCGCCAAGTCGCAGTCATTAACATTTGAGTACCTCCATCTTGTGGTATGGCGACAACTGTAGATCTTCTTTGAACTTGCTTGTTCTTTACTTCCTCCAAACTGTTCTTCCTATGGGTCCCATGACATAGTCACCAAGTTGTGCCTCTTAGCCATTGATCATCTTTCCATCATGACATGGCGACCACCATCAGATCAATGATCCACCAGTTAACTCACCTGGGCTACTCTCCTTCTGGTGAGTATCACTCTTTCGACCAAACATCCTCTTCGGCTAGCCGTTTTCTTCTCTCATCAAAATCATAGTTTCATTGATGCCATTATTTTATCAATGGGATCAATTGATATTTCTTCGACGTGCCCTTGTTAATGGAACTGATCTTTCAGTGAAACCATTTAGAGGTTTATCGCAGCCAAGGTCTGCCCGACATTCATCTCGATGACATACCACATGCTCTGCCACGTGGCACACCACTGGACCTGCCACCTCATCAGCTACGTGACACCTCATGATTTGTACCTGAGATCCACCTGAGCATGGCCCCATCTGCCACCTCAGCACTACCGGGCCCACCACTCTTTCGGCTAAACCTTCTCTTCCGCTAGCCATTTTCATATTTTATCGAAACCCTAGTTTCATCGACATCTTTCATGTCAATGAAACTGATGCCTTTGGTGAGTCCCTTCAATGATCCATCAAAGCATGGTCTTCTTGATATACACCTTGATGATATGACACCTGTCTACCATGTGGCACCCTTTTATTGGCTCCAGAGTTTACAATTGGGTGCCACCTTTCGCAAGGGTATTCATTCTAGGCTCTCCACTCTGACACCTTAGCATGGCCCCCACTAACCGCCAGAATGGACTGCTTGTCTTAGCTATCAACCATGGTTCACTGCCAGTGGTTTTTTGCCCAGTCACAGGCGATATCTAGCGATCATTTTTACGTCACGACATAGCAAGAGCCCTTGGATCCATCTTGATCACCATTGATCTTTCTTGATCTACTCGACCCTTAGCCCCTCTGAGCAGTTACATCCTATGCCACAGTGTCACCACGTATCTACCACTTATTTATCACCTCATCAGTCACCAAGTCATAGCCATTAATAGTCGATCACCTTTGCATGGCCGTATAGCAATGGTCGTGGATCTGCATTCAACCTGCTCACTATTTAACTGGCCCTTTTATTGCAAAATTTTGAGCACTTTGAGATGCGCACAGGGGGCCCGCCGCTTCTGAGCTGCCACATGCCACAAGATCGTAATCTTTGACACTTAGGATATATGCGACCTTGCACATAAATACTAAAATGCTCCTCCCTGCAGCCGATGTGGGATAAAAAGTTCACCTTAGCCCTTTCCATCAGGATATTCTGAAAACCTGATTTCCAATCTTCTTGGACTTTCTATGCCTTGCACCTTTCTCACGGGTCCCACCACTTAGTCATCATATCTCGATGAATAACCATCGAGCACTTTTGGGTTGTGGTATAGCGATAGTCGCAAGATCAACAGGAACCTCCTCGATCTTTAGGAAGCCTGACAGATACATAGGAAAAGACATAAGACAGGCAAAATTAAAATTTATCAGAACCCACCCAAGCCTAGACTTAAAAGCCCCCCCCCCTCTTGATGATGCACAAACCTGTCCGCTTAAGTGGAAAAATAATGAGCAAAGACTTTTAATCAAAAGAAAAGGACATTTTGAATCATGAACCTTGAACTGATTTGCAAATTATTCAAAATAGACATAACGCATTCTCACTTGCTTAGTAAAAGCATTAAAAAGCCACGACTCATGCAAGAGAAATGGTTTAACCTTGAAGGGTTCAAGTTCAATATGAATTACAATAGTGCGCTACAAAGGCTTAAATTTTTCTAAATGTTTTCACGGAAAAGGAAAAACCCTAAACCCTCGGAATTTTATAGGTCCCAACACTACTGATTATGTCATCAAAAGAATTGATTTGGGCAAACAAACATATGAAGGTGCAGTTGAGGATGCTCAAGCTTCTTTCCAGCATCTTGTGGCAATGTTCAATGAATAAAAGGTAAAGAAAGACAAGCTAAAGAAACAAGTTGATTAACTCATGGAGGTTTTGATCAAGATTACCAAATCATCAGAGGTAATTGAGTCGATCACTTCTTTAGTGGATGAGCAAGTTGTTAAACAAGATGAACAGGTAAATTTTCATGAGAGAACAATGGGCAAATGTATGGATAGATTGTTGAACTAGGGAACTCATCTCCTATGTTCAACAATCACTCTTGTAAACAACTCGGAGGAGGTAAGAATTGAAATTGATAAAACTTCGAATGAAATGGAAACACATGAGAAGGACTTCAACTCTTGGTTCAAGTTAGAGGATTTCCAGTTTGATGTTCTAGTTGATAATGGAGTAATGCCTTCAAGGGAAATGTACATTGAGAAATGGGAAATACAAGAACATCAGATGAACACATTTGAGGTGCTTGTCAAAGATTTGAGGAAAGCACGGAAATAATGTAATGATAAAGGGAAAGGCATCATCGAGAAGATTTCATCTCTTCCTTTCACTTTCCTCGATGAGAACCAGAAGCCTCTTCATGAGAATGCTATTGTCAAAGAATTCAGTTTACTAATTGGTAAAGAGGTTGACAAACAAGATTTCTCGTTATCCTCAATTGATAAGTTGGTCGATATCCAGGTAAATTTGGATGATCTAGACTCTCTTCTAAAGAAGTACAAGAAATGTTACATGAGCCTGGGAGATTCTATCACTCAGTTCAAGGTCATCACAAGTCATACTAAAGGACCTGATCAGGAGCAGATGAAAGTAGTTCTGAAAATGTTTGAGGAATTCATGAAGCAAGATCAAAATGGAGTGTCTGGTGATGCTTAGTACTTTTCATAGTAGATGCATTTTTTGAATAAGACATTAACACTTGAAGTGTCATTTTGTATTTAGTTTTTTCACTTAGGCGATGCACGAGTCCAAAGTCAATTAGGACTCTTCTTTGAATTAGTCATAGCTTTTCCTAGATATTCTCAGCACACCTCTCCTACATATATGGGGTTTTTTATTGTAATTATTCATATCTATTATATTTAACCTATATGCCAAAACTCTGCTGAAGTGAAGAGCTAAAAAGTGAAACTTTGTGTTCCTTTTGTGATTTTATAAACTTGATGAAATAAGAAGAAATCTTTCGCAATCAAACTTTATGTTGGATTGATTGATGTTTTATGGTGAGAGTGTTCTTATGCCATTTTCATTGTAATTTCTTGTATTGTAAAGGCATATTGAGAAAATATTGTTAAAGTATAGAGGCAATTGTTAATTTGTGAACTTTGTGTCATATCTTGGCTATTGTTAATAGAATTAGGAATTGGTGAACGCGATATCATTTTGAAGACTTTGTGTCTCATATTGATATTTTTAGGATAAAATTAATTGAGATATATTAAGGAAACGCTTTGAAAACTTTGTGATTTATTGTGTTATCTTGGAAAAGGAAAATTGTGGTTTGAAGACTTTGAGCTCCTTTCATTATTTTCAAAAAAATATCACAAAGAGTTATAATAAGGAATCAAGCTAAAGACTTTGTGCTTTATTTTGGTTTTCTCTATTAACGCTTTGGGTTATAGAGGAAGTTATTTGAATAAAGGTTGATAGGAGGGCAGTGATTTGAAGACTTTGAGCTTAAGCGCTCTTTCCCGTCCCGTAGAAGCAATGAAGGACTTTGGGCCTTTATAGAGCCTTTGCTTATTTCCCATCCTGTAGAAGCAACGAAGGACTTTGGGGCTTTATAGAACCTTTTCTTCTTTCCTTATGTATATTTTACTCATTCTTGCATTTTGAGTTAATTTGTAGTATCAAAATTGTAAAGAATAATCATTGCTCTATATTGTAAATTCTTTCTTGAAGTAAGAGGAAAATAATAACATCTATCTTTAAAAAGAGGATAGGATGATGCACCAACCGGAGTTAGAATAGAAATTAAAGGTTGTATCTTATTTTAGTAGAGTAGAATAGAAAGTTAAAGGGGGCCTCCCCTTAGAAGAATAGGAGAGATTAAATTTCATGTGCTATGCTTGAAATTACAATTTTGTAAATTCACCTAGTTTACAAAATTTTCAACCAACATGGATGACAAGCAAAGTACAAGTGGGGGTGCATTTTCCCTTAGATCCCAGTTGGTTACTTGGTCAAGTAAGAAACAAGATTAAATATCTTTGTCTTCTATTGAAGCTGAATATATTGTTGTTGCAACTTGTTTTACTCGGGTAATATGGATGAAACTGTTGTATATTAGAGTTGTTGGAATGTGTTGTTGTCATTGATGTCAACATATTCTTGTGTTGCAGAGAATTGGTTTGATGCAAAGAGTTGGTTTGGGTGATCTATTACAAATGTGTTGATGTGGATTAATGGCTTTTGAGATACTTATCTATAGTTGATTCAGTATGAGTTCCAATGTTTCGAAAGATGATTTGGTCAAGTTATGTGATCCGATGTGATGGTTGATTTTTCTATTGGTTCAGCATTGCAGAGTTGTGGTATTTTATCCATATTGCTCTGGAATGATTATATCTTGAGTTGTGGATTTTTGAGAGTGTTTGGGAGGTTCATGTGTGTACTCTTATCATATGGTTCATGATTTGGAACTTCACAAGTGTATATTATAGTTTGTCAGTTGGGGTTCTTGAGCTCCAGTGATGGAATAATGATTATTCTTAGTATCCGAGTTGTTGTGGTTATTGCGGTGGAATTCACATTGCTTGTTGATGTTCTCTGATCATGTTCTATATGTTTTGGTGGTGTTTGTTATTGAATGTTTTGTTGGTCCAATGGTATTCTTAGTGTTATGCAACATATTCAGTAGTCTAGCATCTTGCAGATGATCTTGGCAAATTCTTTGGTGGTGTAGCATGTTCAAGGAATTGATTTGGATTCATGATATATCCTTGCTAACATTGTATTGGTCTGTTTGTGGATTTATATATTGTGTGGTATAATTTTGGAATTAGGTCTTATGTGTTGAGTCGACCTTAAGGTTAAGGTTGATGATTTGTATAAATAAGTGTTGTAATCATGTAAGGTGAGTGTCTGTGAGTTTATGTGGTTGTATCCATGATCTGTGAGAGTATTATATGTGCAACCAAGTGAATTTATCTTTTGGTAGTGAATAAGAGAAGAGAAGTGTTGTTATGTAGACAACGTACTTAACCGAAACTTTGATCAGGCATTTGGAGATGTTATTCTTTTAGTTCATGTAATATGGATTGTTGTCCAATCTTTGTAAGGCAATGAGCCTTCATAGGGTTGTTGCCCTTTATTGTTTTGAGCATAGCTCTAGGCAGTGTGCCTAAATGTATGTGCATTCCCCAATGTAATATTTACACATACTACTACAAAGTATCATTATATTGTGGGTAGGTTCCCACCGTGGTTTTTCCCTTAACTGGGTTTTACATGTCAAAAATCCATGTGTAATGTGTGTTGTTGATGCGGTGTTCATTTATGTTATTGTTGTTCCTAATTAGATCTAAAGTTTTTAATTTTCTTGAGTTTACTGAAAATTGATTCACCCCCCCTCTCAGTTTTCCTGTTGCTAACAAAAACAAACTTTGAAGGACATTGGAATGTTGTTTGATGTACCTATTTCTATCTTTTGCGACAATAGTTCAATGCAATAAATATTTCTAAAAATTTGGTACTACATTTAAGAATGAAACATATTTCAATTTGGTAACACTTGTTGAGGGAGAAATTTTCAGAGCACGAAGTAAAGCTTGATTATATGTGCCTACAAATTAATAGATTGCTAGTTTATTTACTAAAGTAATTGCTAAATATACTTTTGAATATCGCCTAGAGAAATTGTGGGTTATTGCCCATCCTTTCCTGAACTTAATGCATATAAAGGTGCTTTAGTCCAATTAACTTCATGAATATTATTGTTCTAGACTAATGACTTGGGGCTACCTCTTAGAGGGAGCTTGGTGAAATTGTAAGTTTTTTTTAAGATTTGAACAAAATGAGCTAATACGTTTTACTCTTAGGCCTTTGTCCTTAATGTCAAAAGGGGAGAGAATGAGATTGATGGAGAGAATGATAAGATGAGAATGAGAATCTTGGAGACTAAGCAAAAAGGGGGAGAGACAATGTATTTAAAATATTTGGTATGAGAGTTATTGATATTGATGTTGTTGTTAATGTGTTGTTGTCAATGACAAAGGGGAAGATTGTTGCAAGTTTATCAAAATGAGCTATTAATTTTTTGTCATTGATGTCAACATGCCTTGGTTGTCATTAGTGACTGATTGACATAATTGATATTGAGTTCTCTATGCAGTTGTACTAAGAGATTTGCTATGCATATCTTCTATATTGTCCATCTATTCATGCAGTTTGGATATGTTGTTAAGCAGTATTTAGAGATGTTATATTATGGATTTGGTACTTCAGATTGTTGTGATAAGGAAGTTGTGTTTACTAGTATATTGATAGTGTTTATGTATGAAATGCATGCTTCGCATTTCTCTGCATTATGGTTTCTTATGTTGCGGATTTAGAGTTAGTTGATAATTTCCTTAGTTTCATTATGATCATTTGGCATGTGTTCTTGAGTTTTAGAAGCATGGTTTCAAAGTTTGATGGTGTTTACTCCAGGTTTGGCCGACCTCAGGTGTTTACACTTTACATTATTGCCTTGATGATTATGGAACGTTGTATAATATGTTTGATGTTTACTTTGGTCTTGGTTAAGATATGTTGTGGTCCACTTTACATTTTTTTCCAATGTGGGAATGTTTAGTGTTGACTTAATCTAAATTGTGTTTGGTTATGATTCTTAGACAACTTTGGGAGACTTTGTATATGTGAGGATGATATAAATAGAAATGTGTGAAGAGAGAATACAAATATGGGTGTTTTGAAAGAAAGTGAAATGTGATGAAGGTGTGTGAAAGAGGATCTATCTCCTTTATTGGTTGATGGTTGGTGTTTTAGTTGGTGAAAGTGTTGAGCATTGTGGACTTTCATGGGTTAGCTACTGGAAGCAGTGACCCAAATGTATCTATAGTCTTACGATCATAGATTTGCATCAGTGGTGGATTATTTCTCTTTTATTATTCTTCATTTTGGTAGTGAGCCCTCTAGTAGTGAACCTTTCTTTGTAAAAATCACCTTAACTGATGTCACCCTAACAAGTATTCATGTATTGATAATATCATTCTCTGTGGTTTTTCCCCTAACATGATTTTCCACGTAAAATCGGGTGTTTCATTGTGTATGGTGTGTTCTATTTTTTATGCTCATATCTTTCTATTGATTAAGTGTTAAAGTAAAGTTATTGTGGATCTGATTAAGGGAATGGATTTAAGATTTATTTATACAACTAAATCACCCTCCCTCTTAGTTGTTTTGTACATTAGAAAATTCAACAAGAATGATCAGAGAATAGAAAAAAGGATTTTAAGTAATTAGTTAAACAATAATAAACTACCAAGAGCCAGTCACCATGAAAATAGAACAAAAGTGCATAGACTAGGCCAAGGTTTAGGGTTAAAGTCCTATGGACAAGATAAAAATTGTAAGATAGATAGAGCATCTGAACAAGGACATCTTATGAACTAAGATAAATATAGAACACTTTACAACACCTTAGAGAAATCAAAGGCCATGTCTAACCATCCATAAATTTCAAAAGCATCAACAAACTCACTACAACTAGCTAACAACAAACTTTGACATCAATGATTCAAATAATTGTAACAATCTCTCCCTTTATCATTTATGCCAATATACAATAGAAATTCTTGGATCTTAGATTACAACTTGCACCCTCATTGCAATGCTATACTCACTAAAACTACTTCATTGATCTATTTTTGAATACTCTACCCCTTTCACATTAATGGTAAAGGATGTTCATTATTTGCATTTTATTTGTTATCTACTTTCTAACTAAATAATCTACTTCTACAAATATCTCCCCCTTGATATATCTCTTCTATAGCAATTGAAATTGAATCTTTTTATTTATCCCCTTGAGGGCAATATATTTCTTTCTTAAATAACTTGCCCTTTATATTCCATTTCAAGGTATACAATAATGCAATAAAGTGCTTCCCATGGGAGAGTTCTTCTCTTTAGTTCCTTAGAGATAGGAAGGAAATACCACTCCAAAAAATTTCTTGATTCTAACACCATGACAAGGAACCCTAGAGGATATGGGAAAATATACAATAAATGCATCAAAAAAAAATTAAAGTAATAAAGTGTCATCATGCATTTCATATACAAGAATAGTGCTCAACCTAAAGATAAGTTCAACTATATGCTAACTAACTATGCACATGTAGAAGTTTAAACTCTTGGAACTCCATCCAATATAACACAAGTCACCTCTAAGGGTTCCCTAACATTACTACCTTAGCAATGCTTCCAAAACCATGGAAATAACTCATGACCCACTAGGAGATGGCTACATCAACCTCCAAACCTAAACCAACACACATATGTTCATTTTAAAAGACCAATTGAAATGTTCCTATGATAGCATCATGATACACCAAGAATAGAGAAGCATAAGAGATTGAACATCATGTTTGATCCCAACACCAAAGTACGTAAAGGAATACCAATACATATCCAGTAAAAAATTATTACATCCATCTCTGATTGGAGTTTTCAATACATACATGATCATAAATATAATACATATTCCAATATTCAAATAAATGCATCTTATAAGAGAGAGAGAGAGAGAGAGAGAGAGAGAGAGAGAGAGAGAGAGAGAGAGAGAGAGAGGGGGGGAGAATATGAGAAGAAACTAGTGTTGAGGAAGGAGGTAATATGGAGATAGTCACACAGACCAAAAAATCTTAAAATTATACAAGGGAGAGTAACATGGGCTAACATAGGATCCAAACATGGAGCAAGTACTCAACATGACCATAATACCCAAAAAGAGTCATAAAGCCACAACATGATAGAAATGAAAACAATGCATCACTCACATCAAGAGAAATAATCAATAAGAGAGAGTTACCAAGAAACAATAAGTAGAGTACCAAAAGAACAACAAAGCATCCATAGTCAGAAATAATAAGGGCAAGGAGGCACCCACAAGAGCAACTCCAAATTTTCTATATGACATATTTCACAATGACCTAACCAAAATACCAAGCAACAGAAAAACCATCTAGGGTGCTACTCAACTATTAGGACCTAGATACGAGAGTACTAGTGTAAGGGGTGTAATAATGTGTGTTCATGAGGACACACTACATAGAACCAAGCATCCTCTCATACAGACGAGAATGACAATCATGCAATTCCAATCACTACATGTGTTGGCATGTCTCTCTAAACAAGTACCAATCGCTCCATGTGCGGGCATGCCATCTGAAGTCATCCTTAGCCTTGTACCAGTGCTCAAGGCATGCTTGGGGAACCAATTAACTTAATTAATATTTTATCATATACCATGTTTATTATTATTTTATCACTAGATTATAAAACTCCCTAATAGGATTTCCAAGTGTACCACTTATAGGTCAACGACACAATTGGGAGTCACTCCCTAAACTCACTTTAGTACCTAGACCTAGGCTCATCCCATTCAATTGAATAATGTATCAAAATAAAATACAGTGCAATGATCCACTTTCCATATTATCAATAACATCAAATATCCTTTTTACATAATTCCATTTAATCCATATGCAAGGCATACTCAATTGGTCATACTACCAAGAGAATGAATCCACTTGATCCCTTTAATTCCCACCAAAATACACTAGAGAAAATAACTAATCTAACTAAAAAATAGAGATAAAAAAAATTAAAACATCTACTAATGCAACATAGATAACTCAATACTCAAGTATAAATATCCATACATCTATTTGATACACATTTAATCTATAATACAAACAACCAAACATATAATGCAAGCGAAAATATACATAACAACTCAACATATAACATTCCCTAGAGTATCTCAATTCCATTACTTAAGTAACATGAACATACTATTGGCAACAATGCAGAAAACTGAGAGGGGGGGTGAATCAATTTGCTCACAAACTTTATTCAACTTAAACACAAATTCAGATTTGATAATTAAGAGTGAAAGCACATATCAACACTGCATCAATAAAACACATAAAAACAAGATTTTTGACGTGGAAAACTTGGTTAAGGGAAAAACCACGGTGGGAACCTACCCACAATGAGATAATACCCTATTAGGAGTTAATGAAATATTACAATGGGGAATGCACATGCATTTAGGCACACTACCTAGAGCTCACTGCTCAAAAACATTAAAGGGCTACAACCCTTGGAATACCCAATGTCTTACAGAAACATTCAGGTTACATCTAAAAGATCATGAACTAATGAAATATCATCTCTTCATACCTGGTTACAGTTCCAGTTAGGCACACAACACAAACTCTTCTCTTTCACACCTCTTCACACTTCTTTGCACTTCTTCTCTGCTACCGAAAGATCAAATCATTGTTCACACATGCAGATGATGCCTCTCTCATGAGTATTACATTTATTTATACAAATCATCAATCTATATTTCAAGGTCATCTCAACATTCATCACACATTACAAAGAATATAACCACATGCTAAATCATTACATGTGGACCAAAACAATGTTGGCTAAGACATAGTATGGACCTAAATCAACACCTTGAACATGCAACACCTTCAACAATTATGCCACGAACATCTGCAACATGCTATAATCATCTGATCGGCCAAGAACATTGCATAACACGAACATACTAGAGAAATCATCAATAACATGCACAATGATCAATACAGACCAACAAAATGGATAGGAAACAATCTAGAAACATCCACAAGCATCATGAATTACCACAACAACAACCGCAACATCACCACTTACTAGAATCTCCATCATCATTATACTAAACCTAAAGAACATCAACCATATTGACTACCAAAATGAAAGATTCAGACCTCCAAATCATGAACCATCTAAATTGAGGACACATATGAATGTCTCAAACACTCTGCCAAATCCTCAAACCAAGATATTGCAATTTTGGAGTAAAATTCAAAACATTGATCAACATTGATCAATAGAAAATCAACCTCAATGTCGGATCTCATAACTCAATCAAATCACCATGCAGACCATTGAAACTATAGCCAAATCAACTAGAGATACTTATCTCAAAACCCTTTAATCCGCAACAACTCATCTACAACACACTGGCCAAACCAACTCATTTAATTTGACTGCAACACTGGAACACATAGAGGAATATGTTGGCATCAATGACAACACATTATTCCAGCAAACTTCTCAACAATATCCAACACATACATCATCACATTGACTATTCCACATAATCTATCCTACTTAACATTGCTTTCTAATAAAATTACTTCCTTAAATGCATAGAGGACAATCTTTTGCTTAACCATCATGAATATAATCTATCATTATCCAATACTCATTATTCCATTTAGGTTCATTTTAAAAGCACCAATATTAAATGTTCCTAATCCCTTTTACAATTACCATCTACTTATTAATAATCATAATACCTCCAATATGTATATTCCATTTCCTTTCTAGAATGATTATACATGCAATCCTGATTTTCAATGAATAAATAAATTGGGACAAGTACAACTAAAAGGTAATTCAATTCCCAATTAAAGAACATAAACAATACATGTATCCAAATATAATAAAATGGCATCCTTTATTTAAACAATAAAACCCTTTTTCCTTTATTTCATAGATATCATATCCAAGTTACATACTATATTCTATAATGATTACATCCACATGACCTATTTTCATCATTCACATTACATTAAGTTACAAGCTCTTGCCCTTCAATACATATCTTTAAATCAATAATTACATATATTTCTCAATCTTATAATTATAATGTTATATGAGTCATATACATCAATCTGCTACAAAACCATCCTTATGCTGAAGAGATAAGAATCCAATCCACACTCAAGCATCCAACGAAGGAACATCCCAATGGAAGAAGTCATCAAACCACCCAACCATGTGGAACCAAAGGAACCACCCCCCGTGCTAGGATATGACACAAGGTCCCACACACACCCTAGATGTAGGATGACACCTAACAACTAAAGAGAACTCAACAACTCAAGAATCACAACAAGAAGAAACACATACACATAATCCAACCACATTAAAAGGCTATTCATAAAACATAGAAACTCCCAGGGGCATAACAACAATCAAGGCATAAGGAACAAGGGCACATGTAGGGAAAGAGTGTCATCACATGCCATCCTCATAAAGAAGGGAATAAAGCCACACCCTGTAGACATATTGTTGCATGCTATCCTCACAAAGAGGGATAACATAAACCCTGATAGACATGTGGAGCAATCTCAACCTATGAGAGAATTAAGGGAGATTGATTTATCATCTCTACAGTTGTCCCAAGCTCATCTCGAGTCTCCACTCAAAGGCCATGAGGTGGGGCACCAAATACATTTCATTATCTTATTTAGGTGAGTCCTAATTACCCAACCCAACTAGTTAATTATTATGGTTATCACATAATTAAATCAAGGAAAACCCCCAACGTGTTTCTGGTGGTCTAGACTACAAGCATCCTTATAAGGAACCTCTTGAAATATTATTCTCTCATGACCCCAACCATCACATGGAATCCCACTCTCCCTAATCATGTTCCAAGACCTTTAAGGTAAACACAAAACATAAATCATAAGTACCATAAGGAGGCTCATACAAAATGAATCCAAAAATATCATCATCATGAAAATAAGCCAATCTAAAACATGGACAAACCAAAAAGCCAATAAGAAAGTAAAGATCCTCAATCACAAATGAAATCACATAAATAAAAAGAGTAAGGAACAAATTCTACTTACTTAGCCATGTACAGTATCAAATCCTCAACAACGAGGCACATCATCTCGCTAGAGCTATAACAACATATCCTCTACAACAAGGTATACATCCTCTTGCTGGAGCAATGCAATAATCATCAACAACAAGGCACAATACATCTTACCAAAGCCAAAACAATAATAAAATAGCCAAATCTAAACTATATCCATTACTGAGAAACACAGGAATATCAACAAATACCTCTGGTATGAAAAACAAACTCAGAAAACCAACCCAAAACCACCAATTTGACCCAGAACAGTCAACAAAGTAGAGTTGCACTTATGCAAAACATAATAGCACATACATTAAATTCTTTAGTGCCTTTGCACCAAGAAATGGTGCTTTTATTGCATTTTGCAACACTTTTGTGTATTATATTAGTGCATACACTTAGGCTAACAGCGCCTTCACTCAGTGAAGCAACACATGTATCTAAACTTCCAATGCATATGACAAAAGTATTAGCGCTTTTGTAGTTTTAGTGCATTCGTCATCCAGTTCAACGCACTTGACCCAAAATATATAGGTTGCAAAATGTAAAATTTACGACAAGGTAGAACTTTGATAAGGTGTAAAATCAACATCAATCATTTCAAATGGACACAATGCTAGGAATATAACAAGGGACTACTCAATTATCAATTAGGAAACCAACAAGGAGAAATACATCTCTCTCAGCACAAATATGGCTCCTGGAAATGCATAGAGAGTTGACACACACAACAGTAGCAATCAAAACTTTAAGGTTCTCAAATGTCGAATGCAAAACTAGGAAATACAAATCACTCCCAACATTTCCAAACCATCCTAGATTCTCGGAGAGGTAAGGCATACATAGAAGAATCATAGAGCCGTTTAGCAAAAATCCATACAATGAATAAATACATTTATACATATTCCCCAAAATTTATATTATAACTAGAATAGACATTTAATATTGTTTGCAATCATTTCTAGCAACCTCCCGACATACACTCTTTCCAGAAAACATAGTGAAGACAATCTTTCTAGAAAAATAAAATTGTAGAAGGTAAAATTCAACCAACCTGGAAATTGAAGTTATGGCAAAATGAAAATAGATGAAGAGCAATCCAAAATCCACAAGCTCCAACCAAAATCAAAGCAACGAAAAATCTCCAAAGCCCAGAAAATAATTCCAGGAAGCTAACCCGACAAAATGCTCAGAGAGCTCAATAAATAAAGTTACATTCAAAATCTATGTGACAAACAAACCAATCAAAATAATACAAAATATTATATTCCATACCAACCCCCTTCCCGAATTCGAGGTAAGAATATAAAATATTATTATTCGCTTACCCCAATCTCAACCAATAGAAATGCAGGGTAGGTAAGAATATAATATTTTAATTACCCAAATCTAGTAAAAGAGAATATAATAATATAATAACCAAATAGGTAATAAATCAAATCCCAATTAAATAAATCAAGGCAATATAAATAAATACCACAACTATATATAAATCATAACCAACATTAGAAATAAAAATTAAAGATCTGGATGGAATGCAGGAGAGGCGGTTGCAAAGAAGCTAGGGTTTTTGCAGATGAGGAGTCTGATGCTAACGATAATGGAGATGGATATGTGTTTGTTGCATTAGGTGGGAGATGGACACACTATTCTCCTATGGACCTATATCTTCCCTCCTCATTCTCTATGGTGACCCTTGGTTTTGGTGTTACTGTGACCTGTGTTTTGTGTCGGGAGCTGGGTGTGGCTCTGCTTCGTGTGGATGGGGATGGGTACTTGGACCATGCTCAGAGTGGAAGGGCTATCATGGATACCTCTTTGGTTTATGTTTGGGGATTTTTCTTAATTTCTTCCCTCTTCTTTCTCTCTTGGTGTGGAGGGGAGGTTTGGGATCCAAGTGGAGCGTCTAGTGCCTGGTTCTTCTCTAGGTTCGATGTGTGCAGAGGGGTGTGTTGGAGGGGGGTTGTTCTCTATCAGGGCTCGATGGTTTTTTCTGTTGTGGTTTTGTTGGGTGATCTGGTCCTCTCTTCATATGATACTTCCCTTTTGAGGTTTTTGTCCAAATTGGGTCATGGCTGTCTGTGGGAATGATAGATGACTATGATCTGTGCGGCTTTGTGATTGTTCGGGGGTCTGTTTGCTTTCTCATTCTCTCTCTATGTTTTCTCTCTCATGGTTTGTTTATTGAGGTTTCTATTGAGGTGAACCCAACTCCAATTGAGGTGGTTTTTTGTCTCGCTTTTCTTCTCGTGAGTAGATGCAGGGAGATTTTTTGGATGGCTTCCCTCCTTCGGCAATCCATCTGATCTCTTTTTTTCATGCTTTTGGGATCCATGTTTAAACCCAGAGCTTTGGGTTTGGGGAGCCTGCTAAAACCTCATGGGGTGGATTTCTTTGGTCTTGAGTTATATATGATAGCCCATGTTTTCTTGTTTCAACAGAAGGTTAAGGGAGCCTTTTTAAAACACTTATTTTTCATGGTTTTAGGATCAAATCTTTTTTGCTCATGTTTGATTTCTCCTGGATCCCTTTTTTATGAGATCTTTTTTGTCCTTATCTCCCCTAGCTTCATGGCTCAGTTTATTATTCTTTTTTATATACATCTTTGGGCTTCTAAAATAACCCCCTAGGGATATTTATTCCAGAAATTTGAAGCATGAACCACAAAAAATTAACATACCATTTGCATGTAATTGATTTCAATTTTTTTTCACAAAATTACACTAAAAATCATTAAATTTCATATTGAAGACAGAATTTTCTGAAATTTAGATATAAACATAGCCTCAAATCTTAAATAGATAAACAACAGAAAAATCCAATCATGGCCATAGAACTTACAGTCGGATTGGATAATCAGTAAAGAAAACTGAAGCACAAAGTGAGCCACCTGAACGATAAATTTAACTGACAATTGGTTTACATCCACTCCCTCCGAGATCAAGGGTTTGCATCCTCAAACCTACTGTAAACAAGAGCTTCCTAGAAACTCCCCAAAGAAACAATCTCCAAAAATAAAACCAAGCCTGCCCAAAATGAGCCTCCTCGAGATATTAAATAGCTCAATTTTATGACTTTTCATTTTCCCACTGCCTGTCTCTTGGAATTCACCTTTTTATTAATAGAGTGACTTTATCTAATAATTTGATGTTGACATTAAAGTCACTTAAATCTGCTTTAATAAATAATTAAATTAAGTTGTCTTTTAAATTATTATGTTTAGGCAACTTTAACTTAATTATTTAATGGGTTTTCCTAATGTCCCAAAAAAGGGACATTAAAACTTCTTCGGTTATTCCTTATGAGGTGGACCTGGCTTCTATGGAAGTGGAGATGGAGGTAGTTGGAGGAGACCTTTCTCTTATAGAGGTGGAGTCAGATACTGCTAGATAGGCCTGGAAGCTTATTTCTATTGCTAAAGGTGTTGGGTGCTTTGTTAAGACCCTGTCAGGTTGTGAGAGCCTCTTAAAACCCACTCTCAAGGTTGAGGGAGCCTGGAAAAACCCTTGGTATTTTGCTTCTATCATGGACAGGCTGGATGCTGGCAGTTTTCAAGAGCCCAGTTTGGCCAATTTGTGATTTTGGTTACGCTCAAGTCTTTGTTGGCATATGTGCACAGTTTGATGACATGATGGGATTGTATGTTGACATTGATGTCAATATGCTAAAGTATGAACTGGTATATTGAAGTAAGCAAACTAACAAGTGAACCGGTATGATGGCATGAATTGGTATATGCAAAAAGTGAACCGGTATGTTGGAGTGTGAACCGGTATATGCAAAGTTTGTATCGGGGTTTTTGGTTGATGCATTCCAAGTCTGTGTGATTTGGCCGACAACATCCTGTGATGAGTTAGCATTGAAATAAAGATTAGATTGTGTTGGCACGTCATCCTTGTGCGTGTGAAGGATCTCCTTAAGGATCTTGCATGAAGAAGATTGATTCTATCTACCTCGAGAATGTGCAGAATCTTAGTAAACGGTGGAGAGCACGTGATGGGTTATCAGCTTCCAAAAGCGGTGAAGAACGGATGATGGAGAACATCTTGAGATTTGTTCAAGATTGTTTTACCCCATGTAATGTGTTTAAATGGCCAGGATTGGACCGACTGTATTAACCTAGATGCTTAGGGTTTTAGGTTTTGACCACCAACCTAATTGTTGTTTATAAGGTCGATGATGATTTTCATTTGAGGTCATTGGCAAATGAATGTATGTGAAGTGATTCTTTCCAGACCGAAGAAGTAAGTAGAGATTTGTAGAGTGTGATTGTAGATATAAAGAAACTGAAGCGAATCTGCCTTGGCATTAAGTGTTGTTATCAGATCAGTGTATTACCTGTTGACTTCTAACCATTTCTGCAGATGGAAAATCCCTTTACCGGGTAGCTTTAATAGGATTTTTGTAAATCCTTTAACAAGGTGACTCAAAATCATTGAGTTATTCAAATCCTCTTACAAGGTAACCTTTGACAGGTTTTTAACCTCTAATCGGGTATTTAGCCATCCCTTAACCGGGTGATCCCTAGAAGAATCGGTTCCTAGCATAACCAGTTGTAAAGTCTTTAACCAGACTAGGCTCCTAACAGAGCGAACTTCAAAAGAGTTCAAGAACAACTTGTGGGTATTCATCCCCACCGTAGTTTTTCCCAATTGGGTTTCCACGTGAAAAATAAGTGTGTTATGTGTGATGCTTTTTCATGTGATGTTTTAGTGTTTTTTGTTAAGCGGTAATGCAAGTTGATCTAATGGTCATTGTATTTCTGATGTATTACTTGCTTAAGCATATGGGTGAAGTTGAGATGAAATATTAGGTTTTGAGAAGATCTAGATGTTACCGGTTTATGTCTTTTATAGTCATGTTGTGTTTTATCGGTAGTACCTCGATTTAGATTGGTGATATTATTTACCAGTTAGTGCATTCTTTGCAATTTAAGTCATTTAAGATGTTTTTGTCCATACTGATTCAGCCCCCCCCTCTCAGTATCTGTTGGGTATTTAATGTTCATCATTATTCATCAATTGGTATCAGAGCGTCCTCCAGGTCCTTTGTGTTATAAGCTTAACCACTTGAGGAAAAGATCCTATTCTAATGATGAAGAGGGAAGGTCCTAAGTTCAACAGAGATAACTTTACAATATGGAAGGACAGAATGAAGATCTACATTAAAAGCATGGGTGCTCAACACTGGAACTATGTTGAGAATAATTATGTTGTCCCTACCGGTACTTTCACCGATGATCAAAGAAGAGAAATTTAGGAGAATGGGCAAGTCATGGAAGCTCTTATCAGCAATCTATCTGATATTGAGTTTATAGATGTTCAAGACAAAGACAATCCCAAAGATGTATGGGATACTCTGGAGACTATCTATGGCGGTGATGAGCATGTGAAGCAAGCTAAGGAAGAGAGCCTTAGGGGAAAATTTGAAGACATGTGGATGGTTGAAGGAGAGACCATTCAACAATATGGGATAAGAATTAAAATTGTTATAGGAGACATCAAGAGTGCAGGAGGCAAAATAGACGATCCCACTGTTGTTAGAAAAGTTTTAAGATCCTTATTACTGGTCTATGCAATAAGGGTTGCCACTATTCAGGAGTTGAGATCTATTGACAAGACAAAGGTATCCCTTGACTCCATCATTGCTAAGTTTCCCACATATGAGCTAAACAGTTATGATGGCAGTGTTCAGAAGACTAAATAATCCTTTAGAGCATCTGTTGCACTATCTAGAAAGGGAAAAGAAGCCGGTACTAGCTGTGAACCCAAACAAAGCAGGGATATGGATGATGAGGAGATCCTAATGGAGTTTGAAGCTCTTCTTGCCAAGAGACTTCCTAAGGGAACTGAAAAATACAGAGGTAAGCTCCCTTTGAAATTTTTTTCTTGCAATAGGATAGGACACATTGTTTTCAACTATCCCAATAGTGATAATAAGGACAAACCAGAGAAGTTTAAAAAGTTCAAAGGAGGAAATAGGAGAAACTGTCTTGTTGTAGTTGATGAAGGTGTCACTGATGATGAATCAGAAGATGAAGAAAGCAAAGACATAGTGTTTGTAGTCGTTAAGGAAGATGTGTCAGACAAGAAGACTCTTGTCTCCTGCTTTGATAATTGTAATGAGTGGATCATTGATAGTGGATGTTCTCACCACATGACTGGTGACCAGAAAAAGTTTCTATCACTGGAAGAGTACGATGGAGGTGTAGTCTAATTTGGTAATGATGCACCATGTATGGTAAAAGGAAAAGGGTCCATCTCTCTAAATGGAAAAAGTAGTGCTGATAATGTGTATTGGGTAGAAGGTCTTGGGCATAACCTTTTGAGTGTTGCCCAACTGAATGATAAAGGACTTACTCTAGAATTCAAAGGTGGAGTGTGCAAAATAAAATGAAAGAGTGGTGAACTGATGGCCACCGATATGCAAACCAGAGGTAACTTATTTCAGTTAAATACAAATATCAGTCAATGTCTAATGGCTAAGTTTGATGACAATTGGATATGGCATAGGAGACTCTGCCATGTAAATTTCGATAATATTGTGAAGGTGAGTAAGATCAAGGCACTTAGAGGATTTCCTATTTTGAACAAACCAAAGAATCCTTTGTGTAGAGAATGTCAACTAGGGAAAATGTCTTCCTCAACCTTCAAAGGTAAATCTTTCACAGTAGATAATTTACTTGATCTTGTGCATACTGATTTGTGTGGTCCTATGAAAACTAGGAGTGTTTAAGGAGATAGGTACTTGATGATTCTTACTGATGATTGCTCAAGAATGATGTGGGTCATATTCTTGAAAGACAAGTCTGAAGCTTTTAGAAAGTTTAAAGCCTTCAGAGCACTAGTTGAAAAGGAAAGTGGTAAGAGGATCAAATGCCTTAGAACCGACCAAGGAGGTGAGTTCACTTATGGTGAATTCAATAAGTACTGTGAAGAGAATGACATCAAGAGGCAACTGTCTGCCCCCCGGACTCCACAGCAAAATGGTTTGGCAGAAAGGAACAACCAGACTGTAGTTGAAGCAGCCAAAATGATGTTGATTCAAGGGAAGGTTGCTCGCACTTTTTGGAGAGAAGCGGTGAGCACTGCAGTCTACACTATGAACCGGGTACTCATCAAGAAAGGTAAGGATAAAACTCCTTATGAGTATTAGACCAGTAAGACTCTAGTAGTAAGCTACTTTGGAGTGTTTGGTAGCAAGTGTTATATCAAGAGAAGTGAATACTAGAGCAAGTTTGATGCAAAATGTGATGAGGGAATATTCCTAGGGTATTCCACCAAGAGCAAAGCTCTCAAGTGTTCTAACAATAGGACTCAAAGAATTGTTGAAAATATCAATGTCAGAGTTGATGAAACCTTTGAGAAACCTGAGGAAACCAGCAGCGAGCGAGCGGTAGATGAATCAGATGTAACCTTCTAGGAAACGGTTGCAAAACAACCAAGTACAAGTAATAGTGCTCCTACACCAGTAGATGCTGATGAAGATGAGGATGAAGAGGAAAATTAAGAGGAATTGGTTAAGATCATTCCTAGGTATGTAAAGTTGCATCATGATCCAAAGCAGGTCATAGGGGATAAGGATGCATGAATACTTACAAGAAGAAAGGTCGGAGAGAATTCTTGCATGATTTCTGAATTTGAGCCCAAAACATTTAAAGAGGCACACCAAGATGAAGAATGGATTAAGGCTATAGAAGAGGAACTTGACCAGATAGAAAAGAATGGTACATGGTCTTGGTACCTAGACCTGAGCACAAAAATGTTATTGGCACCAAATGGGTTTTTAGAAACAAGTTGAATGAAGATGGCATAGTGGTAAGAAACCAAGTAAGATTGGTATGTAAGGGATATGCTCAAGAAGAAGGAGAAGACTATGGAGAAACCATTGCTCCAGTAGCTAGATTGGAAGGAGTTTAAATTCTAATTGCATATGCAGCCTTCAAGGGATTCAAAGTGTATCAGATGGATGTGAAATCTACATTCCTAAATGGAATACTTGAAGAAGAAGTGTATATAGAGCAACCAGATGGGTTTGCCCTATCAGAAGACAGTGATATGGTGTGTAGGCTACATAAAGCCTTGTATGGATTGAAGCAAACATCTAGAGCATGGTATGAACGTTTACACTCCCATCTTGTGAAGATTGGATTTGAAAGAACATGTGAAGATAGCAATATCTATCTGAAGACAGAAGGAGATCAGATTGTGATCTATGAAGTGTTTGTTGATGACATAATTTTTGGTGGAGATGATAAGATGAGCCATGCATTTGCAGATGAAATGAAGAAGGAATTTGAAATGTCACTAATTGGAGAGATTAAGTTCTTCATTGGACTACCGATTCAACAAATGAAAGATGGTATCTTTATCACTCAATCCAAGTATGTCAAAGAGGTGTTGAAGACCTTTGGCATGGAAGACAGCAAACTGGTTGGTACACTGATGATGACCAGTTGTAAATTGTCAAAAGAAGATGACTCAGCATTGGGGAATGAGAAGGAATACCGGTCAATGATTGGTAAGTTGCACTATGTAGTACACAACAGACCAGAGATTGCACATGCAGTGGGCATTGTTGCACATTTTCAGAAAAGTCCAAGAGAATCCCACTTGGTAGCAGTTAAGCAGATTCTTAGATATCTGAAGGGAACTATAGATTATGGTTTGTGGTATCCATAGAATAATGATTTCAATCTCAAAGTATTCATAGATGTCAATTGGACTGGTAATGTGGACAACCAGAAGAGCACAAACGGTGGTGCATTCTTTCTTGGTGGTAGACTAGTCTCATGGATGAGCAAGAAGCAGAGTTGTATCTCTTAGTCTACAGTAGAAGCAGAATATGTAATAGCGTTTATGAACTATACTCAGAAAATTTGGATGAAGCATGTATTAAGTGGTTTCAAAGTCCTTGTATCTAAACCGGTGAGTATGTTTTGTGATAACACAAGTGCAATTAATATTTCCAAGAATATAGTATTGCATGCTAGAACCAAGCACTTCAAGCTCAAGTATCATTTCTTGAGGGAGAAAGTTCAGAATAAAGAGGTTGTATTGGAACATGTTTCCAGTAAAGAGCAGTTAGTAGATATATTCACCAAACCTCTACTGAAGGCTACATTTACCTATTTAAGAGGTGAATTAGGGGTGTTTCCCCTTCAAGAGGTGAACTAAAGGTATGTGCTCCACATCAGTCAGGTATTGCATTATCAAATATTTTTCAGGATTGATGTGTTGAAGGATGCTACTCCTCGGGGGGAGCAGCATAGTATATCATGGATGTTTGTGCCTCCACTTTGGCATTGTTGTCAAAGGGGGAGAATATGTGAAGTAGAGAAGATATCTGCAGTATTGAAGACATATAATATGGAAGAACATGTAGAGAAATCTTTGTGTATTGCCATCAATGACAAAGGGGGATATTGTTGGCATATGTGCAGAGTTTGATGACATGACGGGATTGTATGTTGTCATTGATGTTAATATGTTGAAGTATGAACTGATATATTGAAGTAAGAAAACTGGCAAGTGAACCGGTATGATGGTATGAATCGGTATATGCTAAAAGTGAACCGGTATGTTGGAGTGTGAACCAGTATATGCAAAGTTTGTATCGGGGTTTCCGGTTGATGCATTCCAAGTCTGTGTGATTCGACCGATGACATCCTGTGATGAGTTAGCCTTGTGCATGTGAAGGATCTCCTTGAGGATCTTGCATGAAGAAGATTGATTCTATCTACCATGGGAATGTGCAAAATCTTAGTAAATGGTGGAGAGCGCGTGATGGGTTATCAGCTTTCAGATGCGGTGAAGAACGAACGATGGAGAACGTATTGAGATTTGTTCAAGATTTTTTTACCCCATGTAATGTGTTTAAATGGCCAGGATTGGACCGACTGTATTATTAACCTAGATGCTTAGGGTTTTAGGTTTTGGCCACCGACCTAATTGTTGTCTATAAGGTCGATGATGATTTTCATTTGAATTTGTTGGCAAATCAATGTATGTGAAGTGATTCTTGCCAGACTAGAGAAGTAAGAAGAGATTTACAGAGTGTGATTGCAGATGTAAAGAAACTAAAGTAGATCTGCCTTGGCATTAAGTGTTGTTATCATATCAGTGTATTACCTATTGACTTCTAACCATTTCAGCAGATGGAAAATCCCTTTACCGAGTAGCTTTAACAGGCTTTTTGTAAATCCTTTAACAAGGCGACTCAAAATCATTGAGTTCTTCAAATCCTCTTGCAAGGTAACCTTTGACAGGGTTTTAACCTCTAACCGGGTATTTAGCCATCCCTTAACTGGGTGATCCCTAGCAAGATCGGTTCCTAGCAGAACCAATTGTAAAGTCTTTAACCAGACTAGGCTCCTAATAGAGCGAACTTCAAAAGAGTTCAAGAACAACTTGTGGGTATTCAGCCCCACCGTGAAAAATCTGTGTGTTATGTGTGATGCTTTTTCATGTGATGTTTTAGTGTTTTCTGTTAAGCGGTAATGCAAGTTGATCCAATGGTCATTGTATTTCTGATGTATTACTTGCTGAAGCATATGGGTGAAGTTGAGATGAGATATTAGGTTTTGAGAAGATCTAGATGTTACCGGATTATGTCTTTTACAGTCATACTATGTTTTACCAGTAGTGCCTTGATTTAGATTGGTGATATTGTTTACCAGTTAGTGCAGTCTTTGTATTTAAGTTGTTTAAGAAGTTTTTGTCCATACTGATTCACCCCACCTCTCAGTATCTGTTGGGTATTTACTGTTCATCATTATTCATCAGTCTTGTTGTTGGTGAGCTGGAGACTCTGTTATATGTTAAGAGAGCCTGAGAAAACTCTCATGTTTGGCTGGGGGTGCCAGATAAACCCTCATTTTCTATTTCTCAGATCTATAAGGTGGTTTAGATTTGTTGTTGTTGCCAGCCTAGTTTGTATTGTCCTTATTTTGTGTTTGGTTGGTGGTAGTTTTGTTTTGTCTACTTTATGCCTTGCAGCCTCTTATGCCACAAGAGTTCTAATATTTAATCCTCCTTCTATGATTGTGTCTTTGTTGTTGTTTAGTTTTGTTATATTTGTCTACAACGTCTCTTTGTTGGTTTTGGATCCGTGAAAAATCTAAGGGTTTTAGGTCCCTTCAAAACCTGTTGTATGGGGTTTCTGGTCCCCTCAAAACCTGTTTACCCTAATCAAAAATAATTAAACAATAAATAATAAATAATAAATCATTAAATCCACCAAATAAATATAAACGCACCAATTAAATATAAACCAATAAATCAATAAAGCATTATCCAAATGAAGCAAGCTTAATAAACATTAATAAATATTAAACTTCAACAATAATTTATCGAGGAATAATTAAATAACCAAACTATGTAATAAATTAATTTTAACATTAATAAATTATATTAATTAAATAAATAATCAAATACTCACAACCCCTCAAGGAAACTTGACATTGGGTCGAACATCATAACAATAGACTCTAACCATCAACTCAAGCAATAACACTGACCGACAAGGATGACAATGTAAGCCTAGAATGTATAGAGGGAACTCATGCCCTCTCTAACAACTTGCCATTGGGATAAGACACTCTCAAACCTATGAAACCAAGTGGAGTCAATGTCTAGTACCTGCAATCCTGCAACCATCGATAATTGTGATGCAACATATATGATAATATATCATAAATGATCAGGCAAGTGATGGAGAATCACAACATCATATCATGATAGCAATGAGTGATATGGCACCATCTCTATCATGAATACAATAGTAAGCTAGTCACAAACATCATAGCATCATCTCATCCAATATAGTCATGAAATTGGGTTAGTATAATCAATATGTCATTATAATCTTGCAACAATATGATCCATCATAACAATGAGTACACATAGGCCAACAAATGTAAGTCCATCATCATAATATCCAAGATATGTCATCATCCATGAGAGTCCTCAAATAACATATGTCTATATAAATGTCTAGCATCATAAAAATAGCATCTTAGTTATAAATAGAGTCATAAGCATAAAACAAAACATCTCATAGAGTCTAAGTAAGTCTATCGATGCAAGAATCAAAAGACGAATCAAGGAGGGACACTACAATCCCACCATGAAATACAATCATAGAAGAAAATACAAGGTATCCATTTCAAATATTTTCATATTGCATTCAAATATACATAGCAATTTATGATATCAAGAGCTATCATTTCATTACATTTGGAAAAGCATAAACCAAGTATCAATGGAAACTTTAATGCAATTAAAATATACTATAACACCCACACCTAAAGCTCATAAATTAATGAGAACAATGCATAGACACTTATACTAATCATCGTAATAATGTAATACCCCATCAGGAACCCCAAAGGAAAACCCACAACAAGGGTGAAAAAAAAAATTTTAAAGAGTAAATCATATTAAGTGCATTAATTACAATGTTAGCACAATAATAACACAAGCGGAAGACTTACACCAGAATTCCTTAAGGGTTACCAATGAAAGATAAATCCAAAAGTTAAATTCCACAATTACAATTAATCCAATAATCCATCAAACTCATAGAAGATAAAAATCCATATGCAATCACAATTACACCATTGAAATATTGAAAGGATACAATATAATTTCTCTTCAATAATCATTTACACATATCATAAAGAAAGTTGATGCATAACATCCAGAACTTAGGCTTACATTGACCTTCCAATACATGGCTCTCAATATACATATAAAGATAAGATCTTAACCAAATACAAGGTTACATAAGATCATGGATACAATAACCACATAGGTCACAAAGAATAATAATCTCCAAACATGAGATAGAGCATGAGTCACGAATCACGGAAACACCTGCAAAGCCAATGTTTGCATGAAGGTAGGAACAAGAACATCCGATGGGAAGTGGCACTACCACCCGACCATGTAATTCCCAAAATGGAATCACCCCACCGTGCTAGGAGATAGTCGAGGACCCTCAAGCAAGCAAAAGCATGACATGGTCGACAAAACAATACGACACCATGATAGCACAATACGACTCCACAATATTCCAGTGACTCAACATCACAATACACCAGTGAACCTAAAGAGAGAGTGTCATTTCATAGCTTATGATGGTTACCATGGTCGGCCTCCATAGGTCCTCGCCCCCATCCTGGGTTATCCTGGTAACCTTTCTCAAACCTCTGGCTCCAACCAATTCTCATGTGAACCCTACCAATCTTTGGTGAAGATAAGGTGGTCAGTTTTCCATTCCAGGCCTTCTCACTACATCATGAGCCCTTTACAAGACTCACCCATGTGCGAGGTATAATATCTTATATAATGTTATAAACTACCCACCTAATAAATTTATTAGATTATCACTTATTATCTGACTTTTGATGGGTTATCCAACCATCTACTTTGGGCGCGACCCCCACTCGAAATCCACTCTCTCAAAGGACACTAAGAAAACATGGCCACTCCACGAGGACCCTATGCCGAAGCATACAACCATAACACCACTATCCAAAAACAAGTGGTCAAAACAAGGACATGCTGACTCTTGGTTAACCATAAGGCAAAGACACTACATGGTTAAGACAATGAGGTTATCATATGTCACTTGGTCAAAATAGTCAAATACGCCACTACAAGACGACTGAACCAAAGATGAGAAATAACACAAATATAACTCTTTGCAAGGAAAGCTAATTTCATTAAGTCCGTACTCAGACAATCTTTGAGAAAATCAGCATCATAAGCACTTGCAAATTCATTGATTGAAAACTAAATAAAAACACCCTTTCATTCAGAAAATTCATTCATCTCTATATAATTTCCAATTCAATATTCCAACAAGAATAAAATCCACATTAAATATTCAACCGAATAAAATATGAATTGATAATAGACATTTAATCCATTTCCAGAATACATCCAAATTTACCAATTTGAATTAATAATTCATGCCTTGATTTCAATATATATATTTATTAAATAAATATAATAAAAATCACTTTATAAATTACCATTTAGAATTTAACTTTAAAACCAACTTTAAAATTCATTGCGTTTATAAAATAAAATAAGTTAACGACATATTATAAGTTGTACCGTGAAGGGTACAAGGCATGTGGGGGCCAAGCCAACCCACGGTAGTGCTGTTGCCGGAGCAACAGGCACTACCTACAGGTAGTACTGCTACCACCAGTAGCAGGCCTACCGACCGGTAGTGCTGCTACCGTGTAGCAGTACTTCCGACCGGTAGTACTGCTACATGTGGTAGTCAGACACTATCATCCCGCGTGGTGGGGCTAGCCCGCCACGGGGTAAGGTAAGATTAATTTTATAATAAAATTTATACTTCCTTTGCATTTAAAATCAATATAACATGAACTCAATTCATCCCATGTTCATTTAATGGGCACACACACACACAGTGCCAAACTCCAAAATACAAAAGGGATATTTACCAATAAGGTAAATGGTGAATTAAAATCACACAAGAACCCAATAAATAAAGATTTAGCTAACAATAGAAGAATTTAACAGATAGGAGAAGGGTTAAGATAAATTTCCTCACTTCCATTACCCAAGAAGGATTCCTTACATCTATCAAGAGGTAAACAACCAATTTTTGCCAACATAACCCCAAATCTTGGGGCAATTAGATACTAGAAAGCACACAGCAAGCTAAATCTAATTCTTTCTATTCCCAATAGAAGAGGTAATTCAAGAAGTTGATTTTCAAGAACAAATAACAAACAACAAATAGAGAAATGACCTATTTCTTTCCTAAATACAAACATTTGATATGAGTTCCACAAAATCAACAATATCAGACACTCTTTTCTTCCATTCCAATCATTCCACAAGAATCTACAAAGAGATTTGCATTTTTCCAACACACAGGAAGCAATTAAACTATTCAAAATTAAATTTCAAACAAGAAGAGATTATCCAACCTTCAAGCAAACTAGCAAGCAAAATGATGGAAGAATCCCGATCCTTGCAAACCAAATCCAATTCCAGCTCCTCTTCCAGAATGGTTTTCCAAATTTCTTCTTCAAAATTCAGCCTCCTCATTCCCATGAACTCCAGGAATATATGGAAAAAATCTATTTCAACCTAAACTTTCTAGGTTAAAAGTCTTCTCCACCAATCAGATTAAATTTTTTTTTTAAAGTAAAAACAATCAGATTTACCTTTATCCAAAAACAATTCTTTTCCAACAAATAAAATACAAAAGTCAAATGGAAAGGTAAAAAGAAAAGATTTTATTAATTTTCTATTTCCATTTTCACAATACTTCCTTTCAACATAAGCATTTAAAATTTAAATGGCTATGCAATTATTTATTTGCTTTCACAATATATTAATACAACTATTCACAATAAAATAAGCTAATTTAACCATTTAGTTCTAGCAAATCATTTATTTAAATAAATCAATAATCTCAAGAGCATAATAATTAACTAATTACGCCAACATAAAAATAGCATCATCCTCTCAAATTAAATAACCATTCAAATAAACAAAAACACGCAAAATGAAGGATGATCAAATGACAACTCACAAATGACTAAACCAAAGCACTATGACTCGCATACCAGCCAGATGGGAAAGAAAACCAACTGACAACACTCACACGAGTGTAACTGTGGGTCAAGTTAGGATCCAACAACTATCTGTTGGTATTTTGGTATGGTTTTGTCATTGATGTCAACACCTACTAATACACCTACTTTGGAGATCCAGCAACATTCACTAGCAAGCAAGTAAACTATGCAACAATTACTGGTATATGGTTCACTGGCAGGATATATTGTTCACCGGTACCTGGAATGATATGGAAGACACTTGCTAATGTCAAAGAAATCATGTGGACACTTTATTTTGAAGAAATAATCATTGGTATATTCATATTTGCATATTTGCTTTTACTGGCAAATAGGTCCAGGTTATCTAGGTTTACACCAGCAGGTTTATCTTTTCCAGATCAGCATGGCATGCTATGGAGATGATTTATTATTGTTGTAAATGCATTAAGCCGACATGTTCAATCGGTTATTGCATCGGATATTATATTGTTTGTAAAATATTTTTATTGTAATATCTTGTAGAGCCAACCTACTAAAATTGGTCTTAGGGTATGGTATAAATGTAAGATCTTATTTGTAAGATCAAGTGTGGAATGCAAAAAGAATTAAGTGAAGGTATATGCGAGATCAAGCAGGGATATACATGAAGACATCATTTGAAGGTGAAGTTAGGTTTTTGTAGAAGCATATCAGCATTACACCGGTACTGAATCCAGCATATGAAAATGCTATTTTGAGCAGTACATTCTTATTGGATTTAACCATCGAACTGTAGTCAGTGTGACTCCCATTTTGTGATTGAGCAGTGAGCTCTAGGCTATTGGCCTTTCTGCATGTGCAGACCCCATTTATGTACACATACTATCTGCAGTAGTATCATCTAATTGTGGGTAAGGTTTCCCACCGTGGTTTTTCCCCTTACAGGGTTTCCACGTACAAATATTGGTGTCATGTGTTGTGGATGACTTTATGTTTATGTTTCATGCATTAATCCTTACTGATATAGCAATTTACTGTTAACATTGTCTACCAGCATACTTAACTGGTTTACCGGTATTAAGCATTAAGTTGGTTAATAAGTTTTTGGTTCAAATTTATTAGACAACTGATTCACCCCCCCCCCTCTCATTTGTCTCTGGGACCTAACAATTGGTATCAGAGCTTAGTCCTCTTTTGCAGAAGTTTAACAACTTGAGGAGATCCAATGTCTACTAATTATTTCAGGAAGGACAGTCCTAAACTTGATGGAACCAACTATGGGATATGGAAGATCAGAATGGAGACACATCTGAATTGCATTGGTAAAGACATCTGGGAAGTTACTAAGAAAGGTTATACTGTTGTTGTAGCTGGTCAGACTGCTCCAACTACCTTAGCTAAAGATGAAGAAAATGATTGCAAAGCAAGAGAAGCACTTTTGAGCGCATTATCAGATCAACAAATCATGGGATTATCAGATAGGTCTACCGCTAAAGCTACTTGGGATCATTTGGAAACACTGAATGAAGGAGATTCCATAGTCAAGATTGCAAAACTTGAAAGCTTCCGAATTAGGTATAAACATCTGAAAATGGAAGAAGATGAAAGGATTTCTGCTTTTATGGAAAGAGTAAATGAAATTGTTTTGGGTATTAAATGTTGTGGAGGAACTCTGAGTGAGGATGAAATCACTGGCATATAAAATGAAGGTTATTGCTATAAATGAATTGAGAACAATGCCTAATACATCAGTAACTAGGGATACATTGATTGGAAAACTTTTAGCCTTTGAAATTGAGGAATTTGGTCCTATTGCTATAAAGACTGATTTGGCCTTTAAAGCATCAACATCATCTACTCCATCATTTGACAAATCAAACTGGAGAGCCTTTTATGTAAGAGAACTTGAAGAAACCAGGAAGGAGAATGAAGAGCTTGAAGAACTTGAAGCACTATTTGCAAGGAAAATGCCAAAAGGTCCAATTGGAAGTAAGTATGAAGGTAAAGCACCCTTTAAATGTTTTAACTGCAATAAGATTGGTCATATAGCTTCAAGATGCCCTGATAGACATGCTAGACTAAGAGAAGAAGCTAGAAGAACATACAAGCCTAATCCTGAATATCAGAGATACAGATTTAAAAAGAATAAAGACAAATCTCGTTACATTGTTGATGAAGGTGTGACTGATGATTCTGATGAGGATCCAGCAAACAATGGATGGGTTTTTGTTGCTATAACAGAAGATCAACTGGCACCTATTGCTCAACCGGTAGAACAAGCCCTAGCAGCTAAAGTTGAAGCAAAGGATGAATAGATTATTGACTCAGGATGCTCACATCATATGACTAGAGACAAAGGTAAATTCTTGAACTTTCAAGAATTCAATGGAGGTTTAGTAAGATTTGGAAATGACAAAGCCTATTCAATCAAAGGTAAGGGTTCAATATCTCTTGATGGTAAACATAACACTGACAATGTCTACTATGTTGAAGGATTAAAGCATAATCT
Source organism: Cryptomeria japonica (assembly GCF_030272615.1). Lineage (NCBI taxonomy): Eukaryota > Viridiplantae > Streptophyta > Pinopsida > Cupressales > Cupressaceae > Cryptomeria > Cryptomeria japonica. The sequence goes on from NC_081413.1 coordinate 525,598,893, forward strand.
TTTAAGTGTTGGTCAATTAGTTGAGAAGGGATTTCAGTTACAATTTAAAAATGGAAAATGCAAAATCATAAATAGAACTGGTTTGGAAATTACAACTGGTAATCAGACTAGAGGCAATATCTTTTATTTGAATAATAGTGAAAAGGCATGCTTAATTGCACACATAGATGAAAGTTGGTTATGGCATAAGAGACTATGTCATGTAAACTTTGATTGCATGGAAAAGATCAGTACTTCTAAGGCAGTTAGAGATCTACCTAAAATTGTGAAACCTCATAATACAATTTGTAAGGAATGTCAATTTGGAAAACGAGTTAGAGCTAGTTTCAAAAGTATTCCAGAAAAATCCAATAATGCTCTTGACTTAATTCACACTGATTTATGTGGTCCAGCTAGAACTAGAAGCTTACAAGGTGATAGATATTTTATGCTAATTATTGATGATTATTCTAGAATGTGTTGGGTTACTTTTCTCAGAGAGAAGTCAGAAGCACTTAGAAAGTTCAAACTATTCAAGGCAATGGTTGAAAATGAAACCGGTAAGAAAATCAAATGTTTAAGATCAGATCAAGGAGGAGAATTCACATCTAAGGACTTTAATACATTTTGTGAAGTGAATGGAATCAAAAGACAGTTATCAGCACCTCGGACACCATAGCAGAATGGAGTTGTTGAAAGGAAAAATAGAACTATCTTGGATGCAGCTAGAAGTATGTTATCAGAAGCAAATCTACCACATGTGTATTGGAGAGAGGTAGTTAGCACTGCTGTCTATACATTCAACAAAGTTCACATTAAAGGTGAAACCGGTAAGACCCCTCATGAACTATGGTTTGGTAATACTCCTACTCTTAAGTATTTCAGAATTTTTGGAAGTAAATGTTATATTAGAAGAGATGAATATATTGGCAAATTTGATCCTAGAAGTGGTGAAGGAATATTTCTTGGTTATTCATCTAAGAGCAAGGCATATAGATGTTTTAATAAAAGATTGCAGAAAATTGTTGAGAGTACAAATGTAAAGATTGATGAACAATTCAGAGGAACTTCAAGGTATATAGACTCTGAACCGGAAATAGAAATTATGACAAATGAACCTATACTGAATCCACTGGTACAAAATGAAGATCCAGTTACCCTAGTATCATCAGAAGATTCCACAATAATTGAAGAACAACAGCAAACTAAGACACCCCGGTATGTAAGATTGAATCATTCTGAAGATCAGATAATTGGAAACAAATTTAAAGGAGTTATGACAAGAGGAAGATTGGCAAATGAAGAGGTATGTCTTATTTCTCAAATTGAACCATCATCTATCAATGAGGCATGTGAAGATAAATTTTGGATTAAAGCTATGGAAGAAGAATTAGGACAAATTGAGAAAATTAATACTTGGACATTAGTTCCCCAGCCTAAAGATAAAAATGTAATTGGAACTAAATGGGTATTTAGAAACAAACTTAATGAAGATGGTAAGGTTGTCAAAAACAAAGCAAGACTAGTGTGTAAGGGATATTCTCATAAAGAAGGAGTTGGTTACAATGAAACCTTTGCACCGGTAGCCAGAATTGAGGCAATTAGATTATTCTTGGCTTTTACATCTCACAAGGATTACAAAGTTTATCAAATGGATATTAAATGTGCATTTTTGAATGGAGATCTTGAAGAAGAAGTATATATTGAACAACCTGATGGATTTTCTTTGACAGATGACAATGATATGGTTTGTAGGTTAAGAAAAGCTCTGTATGGATTGAAACAAGCCCCAAGAGCTTGGTATGCAAGGTTGGATAAGTATCTTTTGAAGATTGGTTTTACTAAAGGAAATGAAGATAGCAATTTATACTACAAAGTAACTAATGATGACATCTTGATTATTGAAGTATTTGTTGATGATATAATCTTTGGAGGAGAAGATGGATTATGTAAGGAATTTTCTCTTGAAATGCAGCAAGAATTTGAAATGTCTATGATTGGAGAAATAAAATTCTTTTTAGGTTTGCAAATTTCTCAGAATGATAAAGGAATATTTTTGAGTCAATCCAAGTACTTGAAAGAATTACTAAAGAAATTTGGGATGGAGAACTCTAAACCGGTAAGCACACCCATGACTACAAATGACAAATTATCTCAAAGGGATGTATCTACACCTGTTAATCCAACTAGATACAAATCTATGATAGGAGGTTTATTGTATCTGACACAAACCAGGCCTGATATTATGAATGCAGTATGTATTGTTTCTAGATTTCAGAGTAATCCTAGGGAAAATCATGAATCGGCAGTGAAAAGGATTTTCTGGTACTTACAAGGCACAGCAAATCTTGGATTATGGTATCCTAAAGATGAAAATTTTGATCTATGTGCATACACAGATGCAAATTGGGCAGGAGATATAGATGATAGAAAGAGCACCACTGGAGGAGCATTCTTTCTTGGAAAGAGATTAGTTTCTTGGTTGAGTAAGAAACAGAGTTGTACATCTTTATCAACAGCAGAATCAGAATATGTTGCAGTAGCAACTAACTGTACACAGGTATTATGGCTTAAGCAAATGTTGAAAGACATAAAGGTAAAATGCAAGGAACCTATTACTATATACTATGATAACACTGCAATAATTGATATATCTAAGAATCTGGTATTACACTCTAAAACAAAACATGTTTCTATTAAACTGAATTTTCTAAGGGAAAAAGTCGAAGAAAAGGAGATAAAACTGGTTTATGTGAATACTAAAGAACAACTTGCAGATATTTTCACAAAACCTTTGCCTAAGGAGACTTTTGAGTATCTCAGAGATCAGCTTGGAGTCATACCTCCACTGGTAGAGACATAGAAAGTTGATGATTGTCATCAACTGGCAGAATTAAAAGACAAATCTTTTATTCTGGTATTTGATGAGGAAGCTACTTCTCAAGGGGAGTAGTTGGTATATTGGTTGGTATTTTGTATGAACTTGACCTTTTGTGACTTTGGCATTTGATGTCAAAGGGGGAGAGATATCTATGGAAAAACACATTATCTTTTTTTTGGAGAGATTTTAGGGGATTGGTATTGTTACTCCCAGGGGGAGAAATAGAGATTGTTGGTTTTTGTATTTGGGGTTTCTGTTTTGGCACTTTAATGGTTTTTCCATCTTGTGTATCCATTAATGCCAAAGGGGGAGATTGTTGCTATTTTGGTATGGTTTTTTCATTGATGTCAACACCTACTAATACACCTACTTTGGAGATCCAGCAACATTCATTGGCAAGCAAGTAAACTGTGCAACAGTTACTGGTATATGGTTCACTGACAGGATATATTGTTCACCGGTACCTGGAATGATATGGAAGACACTTGGTAATGTCAAAGACATCATGTGGACACTTTATTTTGAAGAAATAATCATTGGTATATTCATATTTGCATATTTGCTTTTACCGGCAAATAGGTCCAGGTTATCTAGGGTTACACCGACAGGTTTATCTTTTCCAAATCAGCATGGCACATTGTGGAGATGATTTATTATTGTTGTAAATGCATTAAGCCGACATGTTCAATTGGTTATTGCATCGGATATTATATTGTTTGTAAAATATTTTTATTATAATATCTTGTAGAGCCGACCTACTAAAATTGGTCTTAGGGTATGGTATAAATGTAAGATCTTATTTGTAAGATCAAGTGTGGAATGCGAAAAGAATTAAGTGAAGGTATATGCGAGATCAAGCTGGGATATACACGAAGAAATCATTTGAAGGTGAAGTTAGGTTTTTGTAGAAGCATATCAACATTACACTGGTATTGAATCCAGCATATGAAGATGCTATTTTGAGCAGTACATTCTTATTGGATTTAGCCATCCAACTGTAGTCAGTGTGACTCCCATTTTGTGATTGAGCAGTGAGCTCTAGGCTATTGGCCTTTCTTCATGTGCAGACCCCATTTATGTACACATACTATTTGCAGTAGTATCATCTAATTGTGGGTAAGGTTTCCCACCATGGTTTTTCCCCTTACAAGTTTTCCACGTACAAATATTGGTGTCATGTGTTGTGGATGACTTTATGTTTATGTTTCATGCATTAATCCTTAACGGTATAGCAATTTACTGTCAACACTGTCTACCGGCATACTTAACCGGTTTACCGGTAGTTTACCAGTATTAAGCATTAAGTTGGTTAATAATTTTTTGGTTCAAATTTATTAGACAACTGATTCACACCCCCCCCTCTTAGTTGTCTCTGGTACCTAACACTATCTCATCCACTCCCATCGGACATATAAGGCACTCTCAGACCTGTGAAGCCAGGTGGAGTCGATACCTCGTACCTACTTGATATTAGTATCTGCAATGCCCTGCACCAATGAACTACACATGCATATAGACAAATATATATAACAGACACGGTACGCACACCGATGAAGGAGAATCATGACGTTCTCTGTCTCACAAGAGTGAGTGAAGGAAAATCATCCCCTTGCATCTCATACACATGCAAACACACAACATATAAATAACACATCGCACATATATGGTAAAAGTGTCAGTCCATGATAATGATCCATAAAATAACATTAATCATAAGCACTTAAATACTACATAAAATCATACACCACAAATCTAGATAAAGCATGAAATAACATCACATAAAATCTGAATCAATATACAATAATGTTCCACTGAACAGTCAACTGAAGTCAAAAAAAATACAAAAAGAGTCTGATCAAGGAGGGGTACTGCAAATAACATCTCAAGAGATCATATACATAATTCATAACAATGTCATTACTTAGGAAGCAACTTACAGGGCTTTGAATCATGAATTTAGTCTTGGATTGATCCTAATCCACAAGTACAAGTCCAATTATCTATGGAATCTCATTGAAGAATAACATGACATCGTAAGTCATCTCACTCAAGGCCATTCAGACCTAATAATTAAGAAAAAATAGAGAAATAATTCAGACAGGGCAGCGAAGAAGGCTAAAACACCAAGTCAGCAATTGCATGATTATTTAATAAATTCCATGAATTCTAGCTTAAATTGCATGATCATACCATCAATTTCATAATTCAGGGTGAAGATGCATAATTTTGCCCCAAAAAACCATCTAGAGCATCATGTTTGACAAAAATGAAACATGGGAGACCAATTTTAGAACTACCTTATTAAACCCTAAAAACACAAACACAACACCCATACAAGAATCTAAAATAAAATTGGGTAGCATTTCCCTAAGAACACCACATTTCAACATCAAAATCCCAACACGCATACAAACACAACAATCAAACCATAGGAGACCAAAAGACAAGTACAACGTGATCATAACTCATCTCCTAATGAATCGTAAGAATTAAAGAATGATCAAATTGAAGAACAAGAAATTAATGGAGAGATCCTACCTCAATATTGGAGAAGCTCACAATCACAAATTGCAACCTACACACTCCACAAATGCTACAAGATTTGGACAGCTTCAGGACTCCCCCAATTCAATGCATTCAATATCAGACCCATAAAATTTCTCCTCCAAAATCATCCAAGCTCAACAACACCCTTTATCCATGAAGAGGTTTTTTGGAGAAGAACATCAAAAATACAATAAGTGTTCAAAAATGAACTCAATAACCAAATATAACCTCACTTTTTTTTAGGAATATACTAATAATATTAATATCAGATTAAACTTAGAATACCAATTAAACTCCCAAAATTTCCCAATGATAAATCACTTAATTTATATTAAATCAAACACAATAAGGCATATTTCACATATAAATATTGAATTAATTCAACAATATTAAATTGTCATTGATGCATGTGATAAATGATGACATATCCCAATTGGCTGACTATGCACAAACAATCATTATAGGGCAACTCAATGTGACAATTGTGTTTCCAAAAGCTACCAATTGTGGTAGTCAAGGTTCAGAATAATAAAATGGTTGAAATAGTAAAATCAAGGGAATTGCCCTAATTAAGAGATGACAATTTTGGCTCAAGGTATTTGGCCAATGTTATCTCCTGTTAAACACTATCAGGGATGTGGGCACACTCAAACTTGTGGAGCCTAGTGAGGTTGATGTAGTGTACCAGCTATAGTCACTGAAACATTGGCATGTCAAGTGTACCTGCTCATTTATGTATATAAATAGTCAAATTAACTCAAATCGTTGAAGGGGATTTTAGCATCATATGCATTCTCATAAACTCAAGTGAACGATATCATCCCTTTCACAAATTATTATCAACTAAACTTTATAATATAATTTCATTTATTTAACTACATTAAATAATATCATCAATATTATACCTCTACATCTCCAAGTATATATCACAACATAATTAGTAACATGATATCTCATCAAATCAAAATAACATAAAATATGATTCATTATTTTTAATCAACTAATTTGGTTAACGTCATTTATCTTACTCTAATCATTACACAAATCAACATTTATATCCACATCTCTCATATGACAATTCTAAATCACAACATTGGTATATCTCAATCATCAAGCATAATAGGTCTAGCTCATGCCATAGAAACCACCCAAGGAACAAGTATCCAAATTAGTCATGCAATGGATCTCAAAACTAGGCACAAGAATAAAGCACACATCTCAATGCAATATCATAATCAAACCATCATGAAGTGATCCAACGCATCACTATTCTACAACAATCACTAACTAAAATCGAAATTGAGAAATCACATACATTGTAACAATGGAGAGTGAAAAGAAAGATCAAGCACCACAAAATGATCCACATGCAAACTACAAGAGACACAATTTATAGGCACAAAGCCAGGTCCACATAAAGAAGTATGTAATGTATAATTGAAAACGAGAGGGGAATTACATCCCCTCCCTCTAGGACTAGGCTTACTCACGAAAGTCTAAAGTCAAGAACAAGGTGTACAATCTAATGAACACATCAAGTATACAAGAACAACCATTTTACTCATCCACAAGTCTAGGTCACAACACAAAACTCTCTCTTATCAATCACACTACCATAGATAAATTGATCTATCGTGTGGTCCAAAGAGCATCAATGCTCATGAAAAACCATAATAAGCCATAACACGGTGCTAGGAGCTCTATCAAAACCAACACAACATTGAGTAACTTTACTCTATTACAAGGCAACCAAGAACAAAACAAATCCTTCCACGGACTCTCCTTAAACCAAGGCACAAAACATTTAGGGCTATCATCCAAGACTAAGGGAAAATGACCATCCCACGAGACTAAAAAGTTTTAACACAAGGGTACTAATGAAAACTAGAAAATCACCTCTTGTAACTAGGAGGACCCATAGGATGGAGGTTCAACAACCCCCAAAACTCTCCAAGAAGGGCCACATGATTGCCATTAAAATTTAGGGTATAGGAGTAATAGGATTTTACTTTTGTTGATCATTCAACTATAGCTACATTAGGTGTTTCTCAACCTAGATTGATCATGATTTCACACTCAAAAAGGTGAAATTGTATCCTTCACAAGATTCAATACCCCGCACTCACAACTACAATCATCCTCAAGATAGCCCAATCCACTCAGTAGAATCTGCATCCTCCTACAGCCTTAGGTTGTGAACAACACAAACCACTAAGACAACTCCTCAACTCACACCCACTCCTAACAAGGAGTCTTGCCAACAAGGCAAAAAAATATGAATATAATAAATATATAAATTATTAGGTTACAATGCACTAACTAAGGGCACTTCCCATCCCTAAGCTATGTCAACCATACATGTAGTTAGGGAGTACACATAAAAACTTACACAATGAGTACCCACAATATATTAAACAACAAGATCAATGGTGCATGAAGCACCTCAACAACCACACCATGAGCACCAAGTACTAGGCACAACATAGTCCCAACCATATAAGAAACAATAAGAATTGAATGCAAAGTACAAATGTCCAATGCACACCTCATTCAAATTTCAACATAAGCAACCACATAACAATATTACACAAAGAAAGCATAAACATTCATTGAGAAAAAGAATTTTGAAATTCATTATAATTTAGTTGATTATGCATTATGTACTTTTCATATGATCATTATCACGTCACATAACAATTTCATATAATTTAAATAGATACATTTGCATGTTATCATAGAAAACATCTTTTAATTCTTCTATTTAACCATAATTATAGCTAATCCTAAATTCATATATAGTACATTCTACGTGATGTTCTCCCTTGTACATAATATCAAAGGTTCATAATGACCATGATAGAAGCAACACTTAACACAAAACAAGGCCAACAATGTCAAAAATTTGGACCACCATGAGATTTGGAAAGAGAAAACCTTGTTGGCAAGAGACATTGTTCTGGTGAAGATTGATGCATGAGAGATGTTTAGAAGTTGTCATTGATGGAAACTCAATTCATAAATCATATCCGATATATATAGATTTTATTTACCAAAAGTTGTATTATTCATTAGGCATAAGTCTGGAAGGTGGAATACAATATCCGGCAGAATATGAGTACAATGTTCAGATCTTGATTTTGGTTGCATAACTTTGGTTGCGGTAATAGAGGCAGATGATTCAAGGTTTGAGGAATCTTATTTTGTAATTCTAGTATTTGGTGTTGATTCATGAGTAAGATTGAAGGTTTGGTATCCGGTAATTCAGGTAGAATAGAGTCATTTTGAAGTTAAGTGATATAACGTGTGATCCAGAATCTTTGGGATGATTTTGATGGTTGTTGTTGAGTTTGAGGTAATTGTGTCGACATGTGAGAAGCTTGTTATCATCTACTTAAGGTTTACATATGAATTTGTGGATGAATTGAGCTGACTTGTTGGTACACGTTTCATATTTTGCAATATTATGAAGCTGACATATTGGAGATCTATTTTGGCAGTGTGGATATATAAGATCGACTTGTATGACCATTTTTATATGGTAGATGTGTGAATATTGATGTGTGATTAGTGAATGAGCATCAGTATGCAAATTTGGTGCTCCGATATATGACTGTGTAGTAGAACAAAGCAGATAAGCAGAATAGAGGAAGACAATCAAATTGTGCCTAACCGGAACTGCTTCTTGGCATTTGTCGATTCTATATATAAATTTAGTTATTGTTATTGCTTTTATAACTCATTTGTAGGATAATGAGTCATTCGGGGTTGTATCCCTCTTTTGTATATGAGCAATGAGCTCTAAGCAGTGTGCCTGAATGTAAGTGCATTCCCCTTTTGTAATATTATCATACTCCAAATCAAAGTATAATAATATTGTGGGTTTCAATCCCACTATGGTTTTTCCCTTTTTGAGTTTCCACACAAAAATTTGGTGTTATGGTTTTGTGGCTGATTAGTTTATGTTTCTACACTTTACTTTCATTCTTATGCATCTGGTGGTTAAAGAATTAGTTTAATAAATTTGTGAATTGCAGAACACTGATTCACCCCCCTCTCAGTGTTCATTGATTCCAACAATTGGTATTAGAGCTTAGTTCCTCAAAAGAAGCCTAACAGCTTGACGAAGATCTGGAAGAGTGAATCAATGGACTCTGGCTTGTAGAAGCAACTTAATGTGGCACTTGAAGATCTTGATGTAGCGATGAAAGAAAAAAATTAGCTTGGGGAGAAGTTTGGATGCTACTGAAAATTTCATTGAATCTCTGAAAGAACAAGTGAACATTGTTGGAGATTGTTGCTGCTAGGTGTGTCAACTTGAATTTCATCCTCAGAATGCTACCTATAATAAGTTAGTTTCACAAAATACAAATGGAAATGCTACAGGAAATCCAAACTCATCCAATGAAACTACATGAAATACATATTAAAATAAAACATTATTTTTACCTTCATGGTTTATGTCTCATTGTGTCCTAATTCCATTGTTCCTGGTTGCAAATGGTGTGCTCTCAGACAATGCACTGATGGCTTCCAAGATGGCATATGAAGAATGGACTGATAACTTGTAGTTAACTGATACTATGATATGCAATACTACATGATTATGCTAAAATGATTATGCTATGATGCTATATGATAATTGTTATTGCTATTTGATATTTGCTTCAAGATTAAAACTCACGGATGCATATGATTAATTTGAAGACTAACTCTTTCTCAACTAAAGCTCTTGATTTTATAGACTTTGAGAGGATTAGATGATGTGGCTTTGATCAATGGTCCTGATCAGATCTACAGATTTGGATGGTTGTGAGCAAAGGTGAAGGTTGAGAGAAAGGGGTAAGGAGAAGACACGTGTCACTCATCTCACCTTGACTGGGTTGCTGACTGAGAGAATCTAGGGATGGTTGGAGAATATTTAGGCATGATAGGACAAGTGGACTCAAGTCCTTCCTAAGATGTAGGGGTGTTGGAGAGAATATAAGAGATGGTTATGAAATATGTGTACGTACACAATATTCATTAAGTTTGGAAGTTGGAGATAAATGATGAATTAATATTTAAGAAATATTAATTTCCTTAGCCACATGTTTGATGAGTTGGCAAAGGGAAGATGAAGTGGAGATGGAGGGTGAGTTGGAAAAGAGATTTAAATAATTTAGAAATTATTTAATATTTGAGACTATAGGATAGGAGAATAACTATTAAATATTAGATATTTAATTGATTGGAGGAGATAATTAAATATTAGATATTTAATTAACTTGGTTAGAGGAATAATTAAATATTAGATATTTAATTAATTAGAAGAATAGGATAGATGAATTAATTAATAGAAAGACACGAAAAATGAATTAAATAAATTAATCTTTTCAAATTAACTATTTAATAGAAGAATAATCGTTAAATAAATATAAAATATAAAATATTTATTTAATTACTCATAGCCATTTTTATGTGTATACACTAGGATGTGTTGTTGTCATTGATGTCAACATATTCCTGTGATTTATTTCTCCAGTGATTGCAAATTGATTTATTGGGATCATGGTTTGGTGTATGGAGTATTTCTAGTATCATTATATTCTTTTGTTTTGGTTTTGGTGATCCGGGAAGCTTAATTGATCATATCATATGATCCGGTTTGCAGTTTGTTTTTTTTATCAGTGCTTTGCAGAGTTTAGTACTTCCTCTGGTATATTCCGGTGTGATCAGATCTTGAGCTGATTTTTTGGGAGATTATTTGGGATGGTTTTGTGTATTTTCATTTCAGACGCTTCGTGATTTGGTTCTCCTCAAGTTATCTTTCTTCATGACAATTGTTGTTGTTTGAGTGTTCTTGAGGTTCAAATGTTGATCGATGAAGATTTCATAAGTGGTGTTGGTACAGTTGTTACTGATGATTCTAATGTGCTTGTTGGTGTTTTTTAATTGTGTCCTATTTATTTTGATGATTTGCATTGATCATCGTGTGAGTTCTTGGTGTTTTTGTTGAACCAATGATGTTCTTCGTGTTATGTAGTTTTGTTGGTGGTGTGGTGTGTTGTGGTTGATATTGGCATGATTACCGTTGGTGATGAGTGTTTGGATATTTTATTTAAGTCCATGTTATATCATTATATTGGTCTAGTGGTCGATCTGTGTATCGTGTGATGTAATTTTGTAATTGAAGGTTGAGGGTTTAGCCGACCTTGTTGTCAAGTTTGATGAATTGTATAAATAGATGATATAGTCATGTAATTTAGGTATCGAGGTTGTGTCTATATTAGCAGAGAGTAATGTATGTGCGAACAAGGAATTCATCTTTCGGTGTGGTGTATTGAGAAAATATTGGTGTTGCAGAGAAGATATATGTGCTTAATTGGAACTGTCATCAGGCATTAGCAAATGTTGTTATTGTAGTTAATTTGATTTTGGATTGTTGTCTAATCATTTTGTAAGTCAATGAGACTTCCTTGTAAGGTAGTGAACCTTCCCTGAGGGTTGTATCCTTCCGAGTAATTGTATCTTGAGTTGTATGCTCTAGGAAGTGTACCTAAATGCTGGTGCATTCCCCATTGTTATATTTACACATACTAGCTGCAGAGTATCATCTTATTTTGGGTAGGTTCCCACTATAATTTTTCCCTTAACCAGGTTTTCCACATCAAAATCTTGGTGTTGTGTGTTGTGCTATCAGTTTGCTTATTCTTGTTGTTGTTGCAATTTGTCAGATTTGTAATTATGGTTGAGTTTGTTAATCCAGTGAAAATTGATTCACCCTCCTCCCTCTCAATTTTCCTTAATTTTTGTTGCCAACAAACACATCTAGAGAGAAGAGAAAGGAACTGATGGATAAACTCAAAGAGAAAGAAAAAAAAAGCATTGACAATCAAGCCCTACAAGACAAGACAGATGAATGTGATAGTTTTGCTAGAGATAATGCAATTCTAAAGAATGAGATGCAATCCATTGTGATGAAGCTGACAAAGGAGATTGAAGACATAAAGAAGGAGGAAAATATGACTCAGTCATTGAAGGATAGATCTAGTGAATGTTTCAAACTTAACTATGAAAATTATTAGTTGAGACTTGAATTGGTGAAAACCAAGAATGATGGGCAAGAAGTTTAAAGGCGGATCATAATTTTGAGAGATGAACTTTCCATTGATAATGAATACAAAGAAAATTTCAAATCTATCTTAGCTAGGCTAGATGAGATGCTAGAAAGTCAGAGAAGTGGAAAAGACATGTGAGGACTTAAATATGAGAAAGGAGAATCCTCTAGTTCTGAACAAATAAATCATCAAAAAATAAGAGACCTTTGGTAAGACAGCCTAATACTTATAAATTCAATGGTAAATGTTTTATTTGTAATAAATTCGATCATATGGCAAGTCAATGCAGAAATGGGATGATGAGTAATGGTCCTACCTTTACCAGTCAATGTTTCAAATACAACAACTTTGGTCATAAGTCAAACATGTGCAAAGTAGTGATGAATAATTTCCAAAATAAGAGATGATATGGTTGTGGAATGTTTGGACATAGTTCTAACCAATGCAGGATGAGACCAAATCAAATGAACTTCAAGCCTATGCAAGGAAATGTTTTTTCCTATGCATGCAATAAATCTGGTCACATTGCAAAATATTGTGAAAGCAAGAATGTGAGAAAGAATGCTCCAGTATATAAGAACATATCAGATGAAAAGGGCAAAGAAAAGGTTCAAGAGGTTAGAGAGAAACATAAGAAAATGTGGGTTAAGAAGGAATATTCAAATGCTTAGAATGGCTCCACACCCGATTCTGGTGTTCGAACCTCATCCAGTAACTAAGGCCAAATTCCTTAGGGAGAATCTTTTCGTGTAGATCCTTAAAACCCCCTCTTAAGATCTATAACTGGTTGCGGAAGGTTGCAGAAGATTTTGAGTGACAGTGCAATTGATGTTGAATAATATTTGGAAAATTTCATGGTGATCTGAGAACCCAATGATGAATTCTTGGGAAGCATAGTATCCGATAAACCTTTAGGGTTGTACATTTATTACAACTTAAAGTTAGGTTTTTGATGATTAAAAAGGCATTCTATCATTCATTCTTTACATTACAAATGAAGTGAAAGAGTAGATGAGTGAGGTGAAAGAGATTGAGCAACAAAAACAAAGCTTAAAGCTATCCGACAAAGATTCCTAGCATCTAGTCGGAGTTGAAAAGGTACTTATCCATGTTTGAGCTATCTATTTATGAAACTATTTTGAAATGGCATCATCATCCAGTGTGGAAACTCCATTGGTAGTAGAGATTACTGATAGGGCAAGGCCAGTATTCAAGAAACACCCGTTGAAATCAGTAAAAGATGATCCAAATGAAGCATTTTCTTTTGTGTCGTATGGAGTGTTGCATAACGAGGACATTAGGGAATACATTCACTGCAATATCGAAGAGCTTGGAAATGCAGATATGTTATCATTATACACCAAGCATATGATGGATGAGATGGGGAACCCGAATCCTGATTTCAAATCATTGCAAGACAAGGGTTTTATCCAGTTTGTTCACTTTTTGGTTTTTGATGAACCCAAATGGGTCAGGTATGTCTTGAGCCAAATTCATGATGAGTTTATATGGCTAGATAGACCATAAAACATCACAAAGAAAGCCATTCAAGTGGTAACTTGTTTAAATGCAACTGGTGAGATCCCTGGTCTGGGGCATGTAAAGAACACAACTGTGACTATGGTAACCGGATCCTAGCATGACAATCGGTCGAAGACAATTAGTTATATAGTTGAATATGATGTGATATTTGTATTGATGGTGACAAGGTATAAGGTGTATCAATCTAGCAAACAAAATTCTATATCCGATACTGCAATATATGTAGCCTATCAGATACTCAAGGAGGAAAAAATTTATGACTTGTGTGGAGTACTTGTCAATGAGCTTATGAGAAACCTAAAGAAGATTAAACAAGATAAGAAACATTTTTTCAAGTTTTTTTCTATTTGGCATTTTACTTTATGAATGAGATCCCCAGTGTAGGAAAGGTACAGTGGGCATATGACAAACCGGTGGCAATTCAAATCAAAGAAGGATTGCAAGGATTGGGAGATGTTCAAGCTCAAAAAGCTACTTTTTGGGGCTATTTCAAATTATTCCAAGGTATGATAAAAAATACAGAGAGTATTCCTAAAGAAATTGTTGAAAAATATGAGGATAGCATCTATTTTATCGAAGATAAAGACCAATGCCTTATGGAGGCAATAGAACCAAGAATAGGATGGATCATGCCTATGGGGTATGAAGTGGATGGAAACACTATTGATGCATATGCTTAACACCTTTTGATTAAACTGGTTGATGAGAAAGAAGAAAGGTTTGGCACTTACAATGAGAAAAGTCTAGACCTACATATGAAATTCATTAAGCCCAAAAGAAAGAGGAAGGTCAAAAAAGAAATAGAAAATCTTGCATAACAAAGGAAGTTGTTCATAGGGCTAGAGTGTAGAATATTCTTAAAGAGGAGGACATCGTAAAGTGAAAGACAAAACCGGTCTCCACTTCTCCCAAGCAAACCAATCCAAGGAAAACCAAATCAGCACCTACCTCTAGTGCTCAGAACCATGTCCCTCCACCCAAGCCCCAAACCAAGTCAACTAGTGGAGCTGAGAAGAGAAAGAAAGGAAAGTTGGAAAGGGAATATGTAGCAGTCACTACAAA
Organism: Cryptomeria japonica; assembly: GCF_030272615.1. NCBI lineage: Eukaryota > Viridiplantae > Streptophyta > Pinopsida > Cupressales > Cupressaceae > Cryptomeria > Cryptomeria japonica. The sequence continues at coordinate 525,614,001 of NC_081413.1, forward strand.
GGAAGCGACAGAGTCTGATGAAGTAGTGAGAGAGGTGAAGAAGATAGATACCTATGTTAGGGTAGTGAAGAAACCTCAATCCGGTGAAGCCCAGCCAAGCAAGAAACCAAGAATTGAAGTTGATCCATCCAGTAGAGCCAGATCAAGCAAGAAGTCAAAGTATGAACTTGATGAAGCTCTTAAATCTGGTAAGCTTGGAGAGAAATACAAAATTGTTCCTCCTATCACATTCAAGAAAATGGTTGATTCAATTATTAAGGAAGGTAACTTAAAGCATGTTTTGGAGTAGTATAATAACTGCAATGGAAATGACAAAAGGGTATTAGAAGATGTTGTAGTAGAATATATGAATATATACAACAAAGCATTAATAGAGTTATCATACATGATACTCAAGAGCTTATATGAGATTTTGGATGCAAGAAGGCATACAGCTAGTCTTGAGGATGAAAGGTTAAAAAATATGTTTTGATTAACCTATGTTTGGTGATATCAGGAAGTGAAATAGCTAGATTGTTGAATATTGCCAGGAGTAGATTCAAAAGAAAGCACAGGGTTAATAAAATAATGTTTGGCAAAGTTGATGAAGTAACAAAGGAAACATAGGCTATTTTGAAGCAATTTTTGAAGGAGAACTAATATCAGGTCAATCCAGTGAAAGATGACACCCAACTGAAAGAGTAGGCACATGATACCTCTATTTCGGAAGTGCAAACAACAATTTTTGATGTGTAGAAAGATCAGCCAACTGAGAAAGCCATTCTGGTAGAGAAGATAAATGAACAAACTACAGTTGCTGATGATCAGAATGTTGGAATCTTCGGTGATAGAGGTTGATTCAGAAAAGGAAGATGAGGAAATTGGAGATGGTAAAGTAAAATTTGATGCAGGAAAGGGAGTAGATGATGAAAAGGAAGAAGATGCGGAGGAAGATGTAGATGTTGAAGTGGCAGAGAAGGAGAAGGGAGAAAAGAAAAGTGAAAAGGTTTTGGTGACAATGGCAAGAGACACTGTAGCAGAAAAGGGAAAAAAGATTATCACTAACTCAGATGATTTCACTCAAGGACCAATACATATGAGTTTACTATCTCCCATGCAAACACTGGAGCTAGAAACTCTTCCTCAAGAAAAAACAAGTGAGGACTTACTCAAGTCTCACACCGAAGACAAAGAGTTGATAACTTTGGCCACGAATGTATTGGAGAAAATTTTATCATCCTTTAAACATGATTCAGATGATACTCCCTCTAGTAAGCTTAGAAGCATACTTAATGTAGTATACTCTCATTTTGTGTCTTTGGAGAGAGCGGCAGATGCTAAAGTTTTCACTCAATTTAATGCTATGAGATTGAGGATAATTTTGAAGATGATTGAAGGAGATAGGGTCAGTTTGATAACCACTATGAAGAGCATACAAGATGCATTAGATGAAGGCAGTCAAATATTTGTCATTTCTAATTTTGCCTAAGTTTACTATTGACATTGACAAGAAAATAAAAGTGTGAAGGGTAGTTAGCTAGCAACCTGCCTAATGAATAAAGCCCAACATTCAATTTTATCAAAACACCTCAACACAAGTAAATCGGCAAGACCTCACTGAGTCGTGTTGATCATATTATCATCCTTCACACTAGCATCGCATGCAGTTTTTGGGGAGACACCTTCATATTATACCAATAGGAGACTTTTGTGAAAATAGAACTTGCAGTGCCATCGGAGAGATATATATTGATATACAGGTAGACAAATTGCATCGGTGTAATAACCCTCGTCGGAGTGAGCGTGAAGTGATCAAATCAATTTTATACATCATGTCTATACACATTCATGGAAAGAAGACTATAGGAAAGAGTCTGGTCGATGTGGGTAGTATCAGCAGGAGTTATGCAGCCGAAGTGAGATTCTAGAAGTCATCGCGATGGTGAAAGTCATCCCAATGGAACTACATGAAGGCATATCAGGTTGATTCACCCCGATGCGAATAACAAGACAAGACAAGTAAATCAGCGAGATCAATACTATCAGGATGAACCATGGAAGACAGGCCAAATAAGCAAGTCACCCCAACAAAGGAAGATGTCAAATGCATTGGCAAGAGATTCGATCGTAACCTAGAAAAGGTAAAATGAAAGATTGTCTTCGTCGGACAGACTTTCTCAAATCGGGAAGACATTTAAAGTCATCCCAACTCCAGGAGTCATACCGTTAAGGAAAATTAATGAAATAATATGTACGAGATGATGTTCATGTCAATAAGATAACAGCCTTCAGCCAGAGGTTTCTTTTGTGACTTCGACAACTATTGTCCCACCGATGATGTTTGATCATTGTAACTCTCAGCGATAACCATAAGGGAAGGAAATCCAAGAGATAGAAGGGATTGGAGAAAGTTTCCCAAAATCCCAAGGGGGTTGGTTGCCCTTGAAAGAGTCTTTGATGGAAATAATGGCCCAACTAAAACTGTCATAGTAGAACAAGATAATCTCGAGGAAATAAATCTAGGAACTAAACACTCTCCAAAAAAGGTGTACATAGGGAAAAAGATATCTCCCAAAGTTAGAGACATGTTCGATTTGTTAATAAAATGCCAACATGTATTTGCATGGTCTTATAAAGATTTGAAAGCATATAGGGAGGACCTTTTTCAACATGATATCCCACTAAAACCTGATGTAAAACCATTCAAACAAAAGCAAAGACCTATCAACCCAACCTTAGCACCAAAAATGCAAGAGGAACTTATGAAGCTAAGAGATGGAGGAATAATAAAGCCTATTAGACACTCCTCTTGGGTTTCAAACTTGGTACCAATAAGAAAGAAAAATAGAGACATAAGACTGTGTGTAGATTTCAAGAACTTGAATATTTCGTCTCTCAAAGATAATTACCCCTTACCAAACAAGGAGGCATTGTTGCAAAGAGTTACAGGTTGTGAGTTGTTGTCTATGATGGATGGCTTTTCAGGTTATAACTAGGTTAAAGTCAAGGAATCCGAGCAATATAAGACTACCTTCACAACTCTATGAAGCACATATGCTTATGTCAAAATATTGTTTGGATTAACAAATACAAGGGCAACTTTTTAGCAAGCCATGGATGTGGCATTTGCATACCTGATTAACACTATCATGGTGGTTTACCAAGATGACTTAACTGCCTACTCAAAAGAGGAAGAAGAGTGTTTCTTACACCTAGAAAAGATATTCCTCATGGCATTAGAATATGGGATATCTCTAAATCCTAAGAAATGTCAGTTTGCAGTTACCGAATGAAATTTACTAGGCCAAAATATTATCCAGGACGGAGTTAAAATTCACCCTCAGAGAGTTGTTTCCATACATAAGATTCCCATCCCTAAAACCATGAAGGCAATCTAGTCCTTCTTTGGACAAATTAATTTTGTAGAGAGATTCATCTCAAATTTTGCAGAGATAGTTAAACCAATATCCAAGATGCTAAAAAAGGGGGAAAATAGATTGGATAGTAGAAGCCCTTGATTCTTTTGTTGATATCAAAAGAGAAATTAAAGAGACCCTTGTACTAAAGTCACCTGATTTGTCTAAACCATTTCAAGTTTTTTCATTTTCATCTTTCCACAGAATTGTTGCTAACATGTTGCAGAAGAATGATGAAGGGAATGAATCGTCGATTGCCTTCTTTAGTAGATCTCTACAAGATGCAGAACTAAAGTATGACATAAATGAGAAACAAGCATATGCACTTGTCAAAGTAGTCAAATATTTTAGGTCATACTTAGTTAGGGCAGATGTGGTAGCATATGTACCCAATGTAGTTGTAAAAGACATCTCCAGACAAACTAAGGTGATGGGAAGAAGATGTAGGTGGATCAATCAAGTACAAGAATTCAAAATTGATATTCAAATAACTAAGCTTCTAAGGGGATAGGGACTAGTAAAACTAATGGTGGAAACCAATTTAGATGCTACACAAGTTAACAATGTGACAAGGGAAGATGCTATTGTGAGTATTGAAAGAGTCCCTTGGTACAAGGACATTGTGTATTTCTTGAAATACATGAAATGCCTAGAAAGCATGAATGACAATCAGACAAGATCTTTAAAATTGCAAGCTTCCAAATATGTGTTTATCAAAGGAGACTTGTATTAGAAAAACCAAGATGGAGTTCTATCATTGTGTTTAGATGAAGATCACACTGAGAAGGTATTAAAAGAAGTGCATGATGATGTGTGTGGTGGTTAGTTTTCTACCAGAACTATAGCTCATAGAATACTTAAAGCGGGTTATTATTGGCCTTATGTCTTCAATGATGCATATAAGTATGTCAGAAAATGTGAGGCTTGCCAGAAATTCTCAGAAAAATGAAATATCAAGGAACGCTGCCACTAAGACCGATGCAAGTTGATGAGCCTTTTCAATAATGGGGTTTGGCTTTTATAGGGGAAATATCTGATAAATCAAGTGGGGGTCATCGATGGATATTAGTCACCACATATTACTTTACTAAATGGGTGGAAGCCATCCCTACTAAGTAAGAAACAAGTAAGGCAGTAATAAATTTTTTAATGGAGAACATCCTGACTAGGTTTGGAATACCCTCCAGACTCATAACTAATAATGGCATATGTTTCAGATCAGAACAATTTGCTACTTTTTGTAAATATTATGGTATCATAGTTTCATATGCCTCACCTTATCACCCACAAGAAAATGGATAGGCAGTTTCCAATAATAAAAACATCTTGAAAATTATAAGAAGAATGCTAAACAGCAACAAAAAGGCTTGGGACTCTAAGTTAAATTTGGTAGTATGGGCATATCATATCACCACTAAGAAATCTACTAGTAAGTCCCCATCGAATTGGGATATGGGAAAAAAGCAAAGTTACCATTAGGGAATCTACTACTAGTTTATAAATTTATGATTGATGAAGAGTTAGAGATTTTAGATCCAATAGAGGAAAGGTTTGTACAATTGGTTGAATTAGATGAGACAAGAAGAGAGGCACAAAAACATAATCTCAAAATTCAATAGCAAGTGGAGGCCCTGCATGATAAAAGGTCTAGTAACATTAAATTCAAGGAAGGGGATTGCGTCCTTATGTGGAATGCAAGGAATCGAGACAAGGGGAAACATGGCAAGTTCAAAGCAGTTTGGATTGGACCATACCATATATTATTATAGACAAAGGAGGAGAGGATTCATATTATCTACAGAATACATTAGGAGAGATTCAAGAGTCTCCAGTGCATGGACAATTCTTAAAAGAAGATATGCTCCATGCATAGTAGAATAGGATTCACTTTCACCATTTCATATGTACATTTAGTCATTTCACTCCCCACCTTCCCTTTTGGTCTACTTCCCAAAGATGTTTTTGAATTCTTGTTATGCCCACTAGGGGCATACATCCCCCAATCAGAGCCACTGTTAGCACCTAAACGGAAAAATGAAATTATCTTCCTATGTAAGGCTATCGCACAGGCTTAGAGTCCCCATTATTATGCATTTTTGTCCCCACAGACCTCGGTAGTACTACCCAGATACATCTAAATTTTTTAAAATACAAGCAACCCACCTAATGAATAAAGCCCAACATTCAATTTTAGCAAAACACCTCAAAAAAAGTAAATTGGCAAGACCTCACTAAGTCATATAAATCATATTATCATCCTTCACACTAGCATCGCATGCACTTTTTGAGGAGACACCTTCATATTATACTAATAGGAGATTGTTGTGAAAATAGAACTTGCAGTGTCATCAAAGAGAGATATATTGATATATAGGTGAACAAACTATATTGGTGTAATCACCCTCATCAAAGTGAGCATGAAGCGGTAAACCCAATTTTATACATTATGTTGATACACATTCACGGGAGGAAGACTATCGGGAAGAGTCTGGCCAATGAGGGTAGCTTCGGTAGGAGTTATGAAGTTGGAGTCAGATTCCAGAAGTTAGCTTAACAGTGAAAGTCATCTTGATGGAACTACATGAAGGCATGTCGGGTTGATTCACCCTAATGTGAATAATGAGACGAGCCAAGTAAATCGGCGAGACCAATACTATTGGGATGAAACCATGAAAGACTAGCCAACTAAGTAAGTCAATCCGACGGAGGAAGATGTAAAATGCATCAATAGGAAATCCATTCGTCACCCAGAAAAGGTAAAATGAAAGATTATCTTCATCAGCCAAACTTGCTCAAATCTAGAAGAAACATTTAAATTCAGCCCGACTCCAAGAGTCATATCGATAAGGAAAAATAATGAAAGACTCTATGTCCGAGATGATGATCATATCAGCAAGATAACAACCTTCAGTCAAAGGTTTCTTTTGTGACTCCAACAGCTATTGCCCCATTGATGATGTTTGATCATTGTAACTCTCAGTGATAACCATAAGGGAAGGAAATCCAAGAGATAGAAGGGATTGGAGAAAGTTTCCCTGATGAGAAAAACATACCAAATTGAAAGGTCACCAAGTGAATCGGCAACATCATTAATTGTCAACCTGAATCAAAGGAAGGTGACTAAATGACATCCCCCATTGACAACATATTACTCAAGTCTTGGCAATGTGCAAACAAATGGTGTTACACCGATAAAAGAAGTTGTCACATCGGTCTGATAGTTTGATTTTAAAAATTCATTGGAGCATTAATCATCATTGTGAGACATGGACCAACTTTGATACCATGTGAGATTTTGCCAAGATCAAGAGGCAATGCAAAGCACAAATAAGAGAGACAAAATAGATGATAGGAATAAACTGTATTCTATCAAGATGCAAAATATGATCAACTGGATCATTACAAGATGTTGATTGATTGCCCGTACAAATAATGTAGATGAGTCTACTTATATAGGCAAGGCTAATGGATATGTGAGCACACAAACATGACATGTGGCTCAATAAGAAATAAGGGTAGGTAGTAAATAGGTGTGGGTAGGTAGGAGAAACAATATAATATTCCACATGAGGTGGAATGTAACAACAAGATAAGATCACCATAAAAGGTGTAAATTCTCCTACACATACTATCCCAATGTGGCACAAACACCCAAGTGTCTCATACCCAAACTACTATGAAATGCATTTCCTAAGTAAACTTAAGTGTAATAATATCTGAGATGAATAATTATTTACACCAACACCCCCCTTAAGTGCAACTTAGGGGAATGCACTTAAGTCTACAATGAAACTAAGCAATGCAAGATGGGTCCCGACTATGAGGCCATGATAGGTACCCATGTACAAATGCAAATGCAATCTCCCATAAATGGAGAAAGAGAGAAAAACCTAATGAGAAACAACCCTCCCCCAAAAGAGAGATGATGAAAGTACACAATGCTCTCAATGATGAAAAGAAGAGACCATGAAGCCCCCCCTCAATGTCGAATCTCCTACAAAGATGGTACAATGATGATGACCAAAATACCTCCCCATAAGGAAGAAAGAGAGCCAATGTTGCACCAATAATGCCAAAGTGTGACAAAACCAGGTACCAAGTCGATGACGATGAATCACTCGTTGCACAAAAATGAGGATCAGGCATGGAGACAACGTGCTGTGAGCATCATCTGGATACTCAAAAATAGCAGAAATACTAGTACAATCCAAGTATCATGGGAGCCATGTACAAATGTGTACAATCTAAGTCTCAACTGGAGCCATGCACCAAGTCTCACAAGATATTCCTAATCCATGTGTATAAGAGGATTACATCAAATATGTCAACAATGACAAGATACAAAGAGGTGTGACACTTTATGATAGTGCGAGTAAAACATTGCTCAAGCAGGTGCATACATCATGATAAATATTCAAATGTGGAAACATGAAAATGATGCCACCAACAAAGAAGCCCTGCAGAATACTGCAAATGAAGATGCCTCCGAATGGAATTTCACCAAGAGATATAAATGAACAACTAACCCACCATAAAAAGATCATGTTGGCACTTGCAAATAATAGCAAAGTGGACTTCTGATTTCAACTTTACAAATTCTCAAAATGAGATATAAGAGACTTCAACAAATACTGCTAGAGATCTAAACTAAGATCCAAGCAAAATGCAAGTACCAAATATGCCAAGAATGGCCAAATACTAAAAGTACAATTTCTACTCAAAATCACTGCAAACAAATGGCAGATTCTGAAAGTATATGAAAAAATATGCACTTTCAAAAAAATAGCACCTGAAAAGGAGTCCATATGAGCCCAAACGAAGCCTCGAAAGTTGTAAAAATCAGGATTTCACAATTTCCGAAAAACCTGTATCCAAAAATCCGAAAGCTTCTGCATCATTGTACAGATCACAAAATTATACCCCAAAACAAAAAAAATTGTTCGACAAAAGGAGTCCGGATGAGTGAGATATTGTTATTTGAAAATTGTCTGCAAAATTATAATTTCTCTAAAATTTCCGTCGCAGCTTCAAACTTCAAATGCCTCTAGATTTGGCCTCCAAAGTCTGATTTGGATGAAACAAAAGGCAAAATTGACTTTCTTGGACCTCCTCAATCCAATGGTGACCTCAGATTTGACCTAGCAAGCTTCAATAAGAACCTGCAATAGAAATCTCCAAAATGCAAACCTCAAATTTCTCTGAATTGACAAACCAATGGCACTCTAATGGCTCTAATACCATGTGAGATTTTGCTAAGATCAAGAGGAAATGGAAAGCACAAATAAGAGAGACAAAATAGATGATAGGAATAAACTATATTCTATCAAGATTCAAAATATGATCAACTGGATCATTACAAGATGTTGATTGATTGCCCATACAAATAATGTAGATGAGCCTACTTATATAGGCAAGGCTAATGGATATGTGAGCATAAAAACATGACATGTAGCTCAATAAGAAACAAGGGTAGGTAGGAGAAACAATATAATATTCCACATGAGGTGGAATGTAACAACAAGATAAGATCAAACCATAAAAAGTGGAAATTCTCCTACACACACTATCCCAATGTGGCACAAACACCCAAGTGTCTCATACCCAAACTACTATGAAATGCATTTCCTAAGTAAACTTAAGTAAAGTGTAATAATATCCAAGATGCATAATTATTTACACCAACAATCATAAATGACATTAATGTTACACAATAGGAGCGTTTTATAAAAATTTATTATAGACATTTCAAACAAAATCATACTAGCAAGGTATCGCAAGTAGTGAAGGTGGGAGAACAAATCAGAATACTCAGGCAATAACAAGTAAGAAATTGTGGTTTTTCCTTGACTCTGTGAAATTCATTTCAAATTACATTTTATCACTTAGAAGAATGGATAGCCCTACAACATCCAAGGGAAAGAGACAAAACAGGAGATCCCGATCAAGTCAGGAGCCATATGGAAAAAATGATCATTGCAAAGACAGTGGTAAGGAGCACAGTGGAGGACTATGATACTTATTTGAACACAAGATATGTTGATCATTTGACAAAAGTACATATGTGCTTAATTAGATCCTAGGAGTCCTTAGTTGTTAAGTTAGTTTCTATGTTGTTTAAGATTCAAAAGACTTTGAAGGGGCATGACCCCTCACTTTATTATAAGTATGTTATGTAATTATATGAAGAGGGATGAAGATAGATAGTTTTTATATACACTCTGCAAAAAAAAATTCATTCTAGTAATACAATTGAGGTTTCATTTCAATTGTGTTGTGGAAGATCTCTTGTTTCTAGATATCGATTCTTTATGATTTTCATTTCCACCAAATGAATGATATCTTAAATTCTTTTTTGAAAGATTTACTTCTCATCATAATAATCTCATGAAATAAGATACATTTGTGATGACCTAGTCCTTATGTTCTTGTTGGTTGGTCTTTTTAAGGAAAAGTTAAATTCAATCAGACTCATTGTTGTGGTGAATACTAGTTCAAATAGTATTAATAATTGGATATGCTAGCAAATTCATCTAAGGGGTGGATTTAAAAATTGACTCTTAGGGTTATATGTGAAAGTCTAGAAGAGGGTGACTCTGTAGCCCAAAAAAGGAGAAAGCAATGGTCAGTTAATTGTAAAAAATTTATTAAAAATACTCATATTATTTTAGATTACAGTAGGAGATATAAGTAAATACAAGGGTAGGAAGTAAGAAAATTAGAAGTAAGGACAATAGAAGTTAGAAAAAGTTAAAGAGAAAGATAATTTATCTCATAAACTTGTATCATTTTGAGATAAACACCAAAATTAGAGCACAGTGTAAAGACACAATCTACTATAAAAAAGAATCAGATTGAAGAATCAGTTGGTGAATAGGTACACCTACCTAGGTCTTGCAGAGCCTGAAGTGTAGGGAGTGAGTAATCCCAAGGGTTCACTTTGTCTGTTGGGAAAATTCAATTGAAAGGTTTGAGCATAGAGTTCGGTATACTTGACCCAAAACTTCATCTGCTTCAATTTTGACAAAATGATAGTGAATCTTACAGTTTTTTGTGAATGGGATGGCATCCTTTATTTGAGCCTAATTGCACAAAAAATTCACCCTAGGTTGGATCCCTCAAGCATGTGGACAAAACCTTGACAAATATAATTTGATACCATGTATAACTTGATGAGACAACTGCAAGAGCCAAGATTCATTTGCAAGCAAAATACCTATCACACAAAAGAGATCAAACAAAGATAATATGCTCTATAACAACTAGATAATTTTGTATTATTGAACACATGACTGATGGAGATATAATTACAATGAATGAATGAATCCTTATAAATAATGAATGAAACCCTAAGTGCAAAACCTTGATGCTAAAATTAGGAGCTAAATTAAGATCAATTATATTTGAAATAAAGCTATAAAAGCAAACTCTAGATAACAAAAAGAACCTAAGTTTAGCTTAAATGAAAAGTAATAAAGAACTCAATTAATAAATAATTAGATAAATGTCCTAATTACTGTAACATATATGAACCAACTCTAGTGTCTTTGTTGTTGAATACTCCTTTGATTTGAAATTTTCTCTTCTTTATTTTCCTTGTTTGGACTATTTGTAAAGAGTGTTTAAAGGCTTTCTAAGTAGGCATACTTCTCACAAATTTGTTGGTTTTTACCTTTAGAAGACTATCAAAAATCACATTACCTTTATTCTATGCAATAACCAAATTTGTTTATCTAACTCATGTAGCACTTATGTTTATTTATTTCATTGAAAATATATAGATTGTTATTAGTTTTATATGGATCCACAATCAATTTTCTTGAACTTGCCTTCATCTTGTGTATGAAATGTTATTTGCAAAAGCATAGAATTCTTTGTCTTTTAATCATGTGTTTGCTTCATTTTCTACACCTTCTTAGGTTCTTTCTTCTAATTAGAAAATGTGTCGACTCTTTTATCTTGCTTAGGAGGAATGCCCATTTTTTTCCCTATCTTAGAGTGTTCATAAAACCACTTCTACAAATTCTTTCTATATATAAAAATTTATTGCATTTATAACATATGATATTGAAATCAGAAAAAGGTGCAAAGGGATTTTTGCTTACAAAACTAGTTCTTACATAATTCATTCTACGGTCGACCACCCTATGATCGTATTGGTTACAAGAGAAAAAATAACCAAGGAATGATTTAATCTAGTGGTGTGTGATTGTCTTACAATAATTAGTCCTTTGAATATCTTCTCCTACTTATCGACTTGAGTGATAGTATATTTGTCCTTCTTGTTGTCTTCAATCTTCTTAGATTCACCAATAGATGAACTTCTAGAGTCATTTTATCTAACATCTATGTATTTTTCTATTTTGGAGGCTTAGTGATATTTTAATTCTAACCTTTTTAAAATCCAAGATCTATCATGATGAAGGGTGGCCTTGTGTAATGCCCCGCCAGGAACCCAAAAGGAAAACAACACAACTAGGCAGCTAAAGGGTGAAATTTTTTTTTTTTTAAAGAACAAGTGCATTAATTATAACCATTGCACGTCTAATAACATAGCGGAAGACTAACACATGATTTCCTAAGGGTTACCAATGAAAATTAATCGTAGATTATATTAACACCATGGTTAATCCAATTGTCCATTTAATTAGATAAAGTAAATACTTAAGTTCAAAGCTACACATACATCTAAATTTCATAATGAAGAAATTAAAGTATTCTAATGCATTCAATTTATCCATAATTCATTTATACATAAGACCCAAGCAACTGAATCAACATACATTCCACTGACATAATATTACAATATCCATAAATATATGGCTTCCAATAATACCACGGATTACAAAGTTACTATATCAAGGTTACATAAAAGACTGATACAATGACCACAAGGTCTCAACTAAACAATGATCTCGAACATGAGCCGGTACATGAACCACGAACCAAGATACACCAGCAAAGCCTTTCCTCGCCTGAAGATACAATCCAGAACATCCGATGGGAAGTGACACTACCACCCGACCATGTGATCCTGAAATGGAACCACCCCACCGTGCTAGGAGATAGTAGAAAACCCTCAAGCAAGCAGAGTAAGAAAAGTACAAAAGAACTACAAGATTCCGCAAACATCCATGTGACTCAACTCACAAAACACTAGTGACTCTAAGGAGAGAGTGTCATCACATAGCTTGATGGTTACCATTGTAGGCCTCCTAGGTCCCGGATCTCTGTCTTGGTAACCTCTCCTAGCTTCCGTCTCCAACTAAGTCTCATGCGGACCCTACCAATTCTTTCATGAAGATGAGGTGGTAAGTTTGTCATTCCAGGCCTTCTCATAACATTATGAGCCCTATACAAGGACTACACCTATGCACGAGGTACATTATCGTAATTAATATTTATTCTACCCACCCCCTAATCAATTATTAGGTTATCACTTCTTAACTGACTTTCGACAGGTTATCCTGTCATCCACTTCGAGCACAGCCCCCGCTTGAAAGCCACTCTCTCATAGGACACTAACAGGAAAGGTCTCTCTACGAGAACTCTATGGCGAAACAAAAAGCCATAATTAATCTTGACAAACCACAGGTGAAGGATACACAATCACTAACCCAAGATTGACCATTTGGACAAAACACACAATGGCTCACATCAATAAGGTTATACAACAACACCTGACCAAGGAGATAAAATAACATAGGAAACAATGACAACTCAACCAGAATTGCAACAGAATTAAGCTTTACTGCAACACCATTAACACAAGATCCTAATACAGGCAATCTTTTCTTTAAACAAACAATAGCATAAATAACTTGCAATTAAAGATTTTCTAGAAAATAAGAATTACAACTATATTAATACAAATAAATCAATTTTGTCATTTGTCCAATAAGGTTCAAATCAAGCTCATAAAAATTAATCTCCTAATGTATATGTTCATAAGTTATTAACAACCAGATCCAATTTGACTATATCAATAATCTAAATTAAATCCCAAATTAAAATATATATATATTATAATATATTATAATTACATAATATATATATTCTTCGAATATAATATTATATAATTATATCACATTAAAATATATGATAACAAAAAGATTTAAATTTGAAATAATTCTCATTTCCACTAAATATGAAATAACTTTACTTTTTAAAATAACCTAATTAAAATCACAGCCAATTATATATATATAATATTGTTATTATTATATTTTTTTATATTAAATAAAATAAACAAATCTGAATCATAAAATTTGGTGGTCAAGCAAGGAAAACGCAGTGCATACTACGATTTGGTTTAGGTCTGGTAGCTTGCTACCCTAGGGCAGTGTGTTGCCATGTGGTAGCACTACTACCCGCACAGTAGCATATGCTACCCTACAGTAGCACTGCTACTGCACGATAGCCTTACTACCGTATGCGGTAGCCTGCTATCGTCCGATTTATTATTTTTATTTATTTTTTATTTTATTTTTATTTTAATAGTATACAAACTATAATTTCCCAGCTTCAATATTAATTTTCTCATGAAATTTATTTCCCAAGAATTTAATACAATTTCTTTTTCCAGAAATAAATAAATAAAACCATTTCCCCAAAACTTACATAATCCATTAAATTTAATTAATAATTAAGTTTATTTCTAAAGTAAATAACAATTTCACAGAGATACAATTAAAAGACTGTCATAGCCAATATCGGAACAAAACAAACAAGAGGGAATGATTTCTCTGGTAAATCCCATTCCTCTCAAACCTTGCAACTTCCATGCATAATAAAAATCTTGGCAAAATTTGCCATAATAATTTTCCCAATTTTCTCAAATTTTAATCCACAAACACTCAGGAAATAATTTCTTTTCATTAAACTAGAAATTAACTTCAGGTATGGACTTTAGCTAAGAACAGAATTAATCAAACAGGATATGACAATCATCTTAACACACACATCATTCAGAAGATAGAAGAAATACAATTCTTTGCTTAAAAAAACAATCAAAAGAAGTCACCCAATTTGGTATAGCTTTCTTGGAAGAAATATGTAGAAGAGCCCTAATCTTTTAAACAAGCTTCCAATAAATTTCTTCACCTAAATTCCTGACCTGTTTCCAATGTATCCTAAAATAATGCCATATTCCTCTTTTTAAACTAAAATTCTAGGTTGAATATCTTTTTCCAAAAACCTAATTTTAGTAATAAGAGCAATTTTCTTTTCTTTTCCAATTTTCTAACAAAGGGATAAGTTAACATGCAATAATTAAAAATCATCATTCATTCTTTTCTTTTCTCATTCAAATTAATTAATTTTCTAAATTAAGAAATTAAAGAAATGCTATAATTTTAATGAATTCTTTTATTCATTTATTTATTTATTTATTTATTCTTTTACTCTATTTATTCTTTTATTTATTTAAAATTCTAGGAAACAATAAATGAAATTAATCTAATTTATTTTTCACTAAAATTTAAATAAAATATATTTCTAATATCATGCAGCTTGCAACTTAATTTAATAACTTCTTTTAATTAATTAAATTTATAATCTCAATGCATAAATAATTCAACTATGAGATAACTCTATAAACTTAATTAATTAATCAAATCCACTAAAACACACAAACTGAACAAATATCAAGCAAACACTCATAAAAGATCAAACATCAAAATATGAAGGCCGAACTAACTGACTGGACAACCAACTGACGACACTCACACGAGTGTAAAAGAGAAAAATAGGGTCAACTACTATCTCCTCTATTTCCATTGAAAAATATAAGGCACGCTTAGACCTGTGAAGCCAGGTGGAGACGATACCCTGTACCTACCTGGTACTTGTACCTACAATATCCTGCATCACCGAACCACACATGCATATATACAATATATAAAACACGGCATACACACGATGAAGGAGAACTGTGACGTTCCCTATCTCACCGAAATGAGTGAAGGAAAATTGTCCCCTTGCATCCAATACACTCTCAAACACACAACATATAATTCCACATTGCATAGATAAAGTAAGGTGTCAGTACATAGCAATAATCCATAAAATGTCATAAATTACAAGTACTGAAATACTACAAATTAATTATGCATCTCATATCCAAATAAAGCATGAAATAATGTCATAAAAGTCTGAATAACACATCATGGTAATGTATCCACTGAAAACAAACAATAATAAAATATGAGTCTAATAAGTTCAAACGAGTATGGGTACTACATTCTCCCCCCCAAAACTAGGCTTACTCCTGGAAGCCTAAAACAAATAAGAATACAACTCTCTCATCTTCACTGCATCCTCCCAAGTCACTGAGGTCTCATCATTTGGGTCCCATAGGACCCTTACCTGGTCGATGGTGCGACCCCTAAGGATCAAATCTCGACGCTAAAGAATGTGCATGAGCTCTATGGAAAGTTGCCCGTCCTCGACCTGCAAGGAGTTTCAATCAAGAACATGTGTCACATCAGGATGATAAGGTTGAAGAACTGAAACATGAAAGACATCATGGATGTGGGGTAGACTCAGTGGCAAGGCTAGATGGTAGGCAACAGGTCCTATCCTCTCAAGGATCTCAAAAGGTCCAACAAACCAAGGCGCCAACTTAGAACCCTTTCCATAACGGATCGGACTCTTCCACCGATGCACTCTCAAGAACACACGGTCGCCAACAGAAAACTGATGATCTACCCTATGAGCATCTGCATACTTCTTCTGCCTATCTTGTGCAGCTACCAAATGCTCACGAATCCACTCTACTTGCTGCTCCATCTCCCAAAGAATATATGGTCCTATAAGCACCCTGTCCTCTAGCCCATCCCAACTCAAAGGAGTGTGGCAAGAATGACCATACAAGGCCTAAAAAGGGGACATACCTATGGATCTATGATATCCATTATTATAAGCAAACTCCACTAGATAGATATAGTCCTCCCAGCATGATTGTTGGTCCATCACATACATGCGAAGCATGTCCTCTAACACCTGATTCACTCACTTTGTCTGACCATCTGTCTCTATGTGATAAGCTGAACTAAAGTTCAACTAAGTCCCCAAAGCATGCTGAAGTGAGGTCCACAATGTTGAGGTAAAGACAGGATCTCTATCAGATATGATCCACCTCAGAATCCCATGCAATCTCACTACATCTTCCAAGAAGACTCGTGGCACCACTGTTGTTGTATAGGAAGCTCGAATGGGAACAAAATGAGCAACCTTAGTCAATCTGTCAACTATGACCATGATAGCATCATGACAATGTGAAGAGACGGGCAATCCAACAATAAAATCCATGGAAATGATATCCCATTTCCAATCTGGTACCAAATTAGGCTGTAAAAGCCCTGTCGGGTGTTGATGCTCTGCCTTCACTCACTAACATTCTAAACACTTCGACACAAAATCAGCAATATCTCATTTCATACTAGCCCAATGATAAATTTGTCTAAGATCTGCATGCATTTTCTTGACACATGGATGTGCCGAATAAGGTGCACGATGGGCTTCAGTCATGATCAAAACACGAAGACCCTCCAAAGGAGGTACATAGATCTGTCCCTGGTGACGAAGAAGTCCATCTGTCTCAAGGTTATATCTAGAAAATCTACCCTTTAAAGGCCTTTTGGACTCTATCACAGCTCTAACATCCTGATACCAAGTATCCTGAGGGAGAACTCCAAGAATCCTCTCTCTCAAGTCTACTTCAAGGGACAATGCTGAAACTTCATGCCACCTATGACTTAAAGCATCTACCACTACATTCTCTTTCCCCTGAATATAACAAACCTCAAAATCATACTCGCAGAAGAATTCCATCCATCTCTGCTATCGAGCGTTCAAGTTCGGCTACGTGAATATATACTACAGACTGCAGTGATCACTATACAACTCAAACTGACGCCCTAACAGGAAATGCCGCCATCTAACCAAAGCATGAACTATAGCTGCCAACTCTAAATTGTGAACTAGATAGTTCAACTCGTGGTTCTTGAGTTTGTGAGACTCATAAGCAACCAAACATCCATCCTGCATAAGTATTGCACCTATACCTTCCAAAGAGGCATCTGTGCATACCATAAATTCTCTAGATGGATCAGGAACTACCAAAATCGGATTATTGACAAGGAGTTCCTTAAGGGTCCTAAAAGATGCTTCACACTGTTTTGACCAAACAAACTTCTTCCCTTTACACTGAAGAGAAGTAATCGGGTGTCCTATTTGGGAAAATCCTTCAACAAAGCGACGGTAATATCTGGCCAAACCCATAAAACTCCTAACTTCTGAAACATTGGTTGGCGCTGGCCAATCAACAATGGCTTGGATCTTTGAAGGATCCATGGATATACCTTCTCCCGAAACCACATGACCAAGATAGTTCACCTCAGTTTGGAAGAAGTCACACTTTGCCAAATTGGCATAAAGTTGATTCTCCCTCAAGCACTGCAATACCTGACGTAAGTGACCCTCATGCTCCTCCATAGATCTAGAATAAATTAGAATGTCATCCAAGAATACAATAACAAAACAATCAAGGTAGGTGCGAAAAACTCCATTCATTAATCTCATGAAAACTAAAGGCGTGTTTGTCAACCCAAATGGCACCACTGTGAACTCATAGTGACCATAACGAGTACGAAACACTGTCTTATGAATGTCTGCATCCTAAATGCGCAACTGATGGTACCAAACTTCAAGTCAATCTTAGAGAACACCTTGGTTCCCTTAACCTGATCAAAAAGGTCATCTATACGAGGCAATGGATATCTATTCTGGATGGTTACCTTATTCAGCTGTCGGTAGTCAATCCATAACCGAAGAGAACCATCTTTCTTCTTAACGAAGATAATAGGCACACCCCAAGGGGAAACACTAGGATGAATGAATCCCTTGGCCAACAATTCTTCTATCTGCAAATTCAACTCACTTAACTCCTGAGTAGTCATCCGATATGGAGCTCTTGAAATAGGTTCTGCACTAGGAACCAAATCGACGCGAAAGTCAATGTCTCGCTTTGGAGGCATACCAGGAATATCTAAAGGAAACACATCAGCATACTCCCCTAGAATAGGGTGACTATCAAGAGTGATTTCTTGACTCTCTGACTCATCCAACTCCTCAAGAGTAACTACAAAAAGCTGACACCCTTTATGCATGCACCGCTTAAGTTGCATAGCAAAGATCATACGTAGAGATATCGGCCTCTAGACTCCAACAATATCCACTTCTCTGCCAAGGTCATCTACACACTCCACTGTCTTCTTGCAACAATCCACATGAGCATTGTGAGATGATAGCCAATCCATCCCCAATACAACTCCATAGGAACCCAAAGGCATAACTCGAAGGTCAACAAAGGTAACTATGGTTCCTAGGTCCAACTTACAACTAGGAATGAAAGCATCTACAGAAACACGAACACCTGTAGCCAACTCTACTTGCCACCTATCCACCTGCTTAGCAGACGTAAGTCCGCACCGCTCCACAATGGATGAAGAAATGAAAGAATCTGAAGCACCAAAATCAAAAGGTACAGAGATAGTGATTCCATGAAACATACATGTTGCTTCAATGACTATACCCTGATGATCAGCTTGGCAGTCATCTACCACTGCAAACACTCTATGGGATCTCCCTGCATCTCCCACTGTAGGTTCAAATGTTGTTGGCCTCTGACTACCTGTATTGTGTAAATGTTGAGGGCTCTGTGCGGCTCTGTGACCAAACTATCCACAAGAGAAGCAAGCTTCTCTATTACCTGTCGACCCACTAGACTGTTGGAAACTTCCCTGACTAGGGGCGTAAGATGCATCCTGTGAGGACTGCCCTGTAGGGCCCTATTTGCCCTTTTGACAGTTCCTATTATTTTTTATATTGAGAGTTGCCACCTTGCTGACCCTGGAATTATTTTGGTTTCGACGGTTGTTGTTGCTATTGTCCACCCTTAGTGGTTGTCTGAGGAGTCCTAAATGGTGCAACTAACTGAGACTGATTTCCCAAAGCTCTATTCCCACTAGAAGGTGCACTCCCTATCTGCACACCTATCTAACCACTAAGTGCACCACTAAGGTTCAGCTCAACCAATCTAGCTTTCGCCACGGCTATCTCAACTGAAGGTGGCTCAAACACTCACATGAGTGGGTGGTGGTGAAGGACTCTAATGGTCAGAACCATGGCCCCATCCTCCACCTCTGCCTCCTTTGCGACCACCTATATGATCACCTCCTCTAGCTTTCCTAGCCATGACCTAGTACCATATAAGAGAAAAAGGTTCAAATCTACAACAAGGATAAGACAAGAGAGATACAAACATTATGACCTAAGCAAGATGGTCAACTGAAAGGCACACTACAAACCCAGAGTACCCAATGTTGAAACTTTTCTCTAATACAAAATGTAATGCCCCGCCAGGAACCCTAAAGGAAAACAACACAACTACGCAACTAAAGGGTGAATTTTTATTTTTTTTAAAGAACAAGTGCATTAATTATAACCATTGCATGTCTAATAACATAGTGGAAGACTAACACATGATATCCTAAGGGTTACCAACGAAGATTAATCATAGATTATATTAACACCATGGTTAATCCAATTGTCCATTTAATTAGATAAAGTAAATACTTAAGTTCAAAGCTACACATACATCTAAATTCCATAATGAAGAAATTAAAGTATTCTAATGCATTCAATTTATCCATAAATCATTTATACATAAGATCCAAGCACCTGAATCAACATACATTCCACTAACATAATATTACAATATCCATAAATATATGGCTTCCAATAATACCACGGATTACAAAGTTACTATATCAAGGTTACATAAAAGACTGATACAATGACCACAAGGTCTCAACTAAACAATGATCTCAAACATGAGCTGGTACATGAACCATGAACTAAGATACACCAGCAAAGCCTTTCCTCACCTGAAGATCCAATCCAGAACATCCAATGGGAAGTGGCACTACCACCCGACCATGTGATTCTGAAATGGAACCACCCCAACATGCTAGGAGATAGTAGAAAACCCTCAAGCAAGCAAAGTAAGAAAAGTACAAAAGAACTACAAGACTCTGCAAACATCCATGTGACTCAACTCACAAAACACTAGTGACTCTAAGGAGAGAGTGTCATCGTATAGCTTGATGGTTACCATTGTAGGCCTCCTAGGTCCCGGATCTCTGTCTTGGTAACCTCTCCTAGCTTCCGGCTCCAACTAAGTCTCTTGCGGACCCTACCAATTCTTTCATGAAGACAAGGTGGTAAGTTTGTCATTCCAGGCCTTCTCGTAACATTATGAGCCCTATACAAGGACTACACCTATGCATGAGGTACATTATTGTAATTAATATTTATTCTACCCACCCCCTAATCAATTATTAGGTTATCACTTCTTAACTGACTTTTGACGGGTTATCTTGTCATCCACTTCGAGAACAGCCCCCGCTCGAAAGCCACTCTCTCATAGGACACTAACAGGAAAGGTCTCTCTACGAGAACTCTATAGCGAAACAAAAAGCCATAAATAAACTTGACAAACCACAGGTGAAGGATACACAATCACTAACCCAAGATTGACCATTTGGAAAAAACACACAATGGCTCACATCAATAAGGTTATACAACAACACCTGACCAAGGAGATAAAATAACATAGGAAACAATGACAACTCAACCAGAATTGCAACGGAATTAAGCTTGACTGCAACACCATTAACACAAGATCCTAATACAGACAATCTTTTCTTTAAACAAACAATAGCATAAATAACTTGCAATTAAAGATTTTCCAGAAAATAAGAATTACAACTATATTAATACAAATAAATCAATTTTGTCATTTGTCCAATAAGGTTCAAATCAAGCTCATAAAAATTAATCTCCTAATGTATATGTTCATAAGTTATTAACAACTAGATCTAATTTGACTATATCAATAATCTAAATTAAATCCCAAATTAAAATATATATATTATAATTACATAATATGTATATTCTTCGAATATAATATTATATAATTATATCACATTAAAATATATGATAACAAAAAGATTTAAATTTGAAATAATTCTCATTTCCACTAAATATGAAATAACTTTACTTTTTAAAATAACCTAATTAAAACCACAGCCAATTATATATATATATATATATATATATATATATATATAATATTGTTATTATTATATTTTTTATATTAAATAAAATAAAAAAATCCGAATCATAAAATTCGGTGGTCAAGCAAGGAAAACACAATGCATACTATGATTTGGTTTAGGTCTGGTAGCTTGCTACCAGCACTGTAGCATATGCTACCCTACGGTAGCACTGCTACCATCGGTAGCCTTACTACCGTATGCGGTAGCCTGCTACCGCCCGATTTATTTTTATTTTTTATTTTTATTTTTTATTTTTTTTTAATAGTATACAAACTATAATTTCCCAACTTCAATATTAATTTTCTCATGAAATTTATTTCCCAAGAATTTAATACAATTTCTTTTTCAGAAATAATTAAATAAAACCATTTCCCCAAAACTTACATAATCCATTAAATTTAATTAATAATTAAGTTTATTTTTAAAATAAATAACAATTTCATAGAGATACAATTAAAAGACTGGCATAGCCAATATCGGAACAAAACAAACAAGAGGGAATGATTTCTCTGGTAAATCCCATTCCTCTCAAACCTTGCAACTTTCATGCATAATAAAAATCTTGGCAAAATTTGCCATAATAATTTTCCCAATTTTCTCAAATTTTAATCCACAAACACTCAAGAAATAATTTCTTTTCATTAAACTAGAAATTAACTTTAGGTATGAACTTTAGCTAAGAACAGAATTAATCAGACGGGATATGACAATCATCTTAACACACATCATTCAGAAGATAGAAGAAATACAATTATTTTCTTAAAACAACAATCAAAAGAAGCCACCCAACCTGGTATAACTTTCTTGGAAGAAATATGTAGAAGAGCCCTAATCTTTCAAACAAGCTTGCAATAAATTTTTTCACCTAAATTCCTAACCTGTTTCCTGTGTATCCTAAAATAATGACATATTCCTCTTTTTAAACTAAAATTCTAGGTTGAATATCTTTTTCCAAAGACCTAAATTTAGTAATAAAAGCAATTTTCTTTTCTTTTCCAATTTTCTAACAAAGCGATAAGTTAACATGCAATAATTAAAAATCATTATTCATTCTTTTCTTTTCTCATGCAAATTAATTAATTTTCTAAATAAAGAAATTAAAGCAATGCTATAATTTTAATGAATTCTTTTATTCATTTATTTATTCATTTATTCTTTTATTCTATTTATTCTTTTATTTATTTAAAATTCTTGGAAACAATAAATGAAATCAATCTTATTTATTTTTCACGAAAATTTAAATAAAGTATATTTCTAATATCATGCAGCTTGCAACTTAATTTAATAACTTCTTTTAATTAATTAAATTTATAATCTCAATGCATACATAATTCAACTATGAGATAACTCCATAAACTTAATTAATTAATCAAATCCACTAAAACACACAAACTAAACAAATATCAAGCAAACACTCATAAAAAGATCAAACAACAAAATACGAAGGCCGAACTTACTGACTGGACGACCAACTGACGACACTCACACGAGTGTAAATGAGAAAAATAGGATCAACTACTATCTCCTCCACTTCCATCAGAAAATATAAGGCATGCTCAGACCTGTGAAGCCAGGTGGAGACGATACCCCGTACCTACCCGGTACTTGTACCTGCAATATCCTGCATCACCGAACCACACATGCATATATACAATATAGAAAACATGGCATACACACCGATGAAGGAGAATTGCAATGTTCTTTGTCTCATCGAAATGAGTGAAGGAGAATCATCCCCTTGCATCCAATACACTCTCAAACACACAACATATAATTCCACATTGCATAGATAAAGTAAGGTGTCAGTACATAGCAATAATCCATAAAATGCCATAAATCACAAGTACTGAAATACTACAAATAAATTATGCATCTCATATCTAGATAAAGTATGAAATAATGTCATAAAAGTTTGAATAACACATCATGGTAATGTATCCACTGAAAACAAATAATAATAAAATATGACTCTAATGAGTTCAAACGAGTAGGGGTACTACACCTTGGATTTTTCATTGTCTCATCTAGAATTTCAATACTCTTTTGAAACTTAAGATTTTGTCAAGTTATCTATTTTCTTTCTCCATATCTTTCTCAAGGATACAATATTTTAATCAAAATTCTCACAATCCTTTTCTTTTACTTTCAATTGAGATATCACAACTTATTATATTGTTTAGTTCTTCTACTAAAAATTTTAGACAAATAATCATCTTTTTAGATTCTTCAAGTCACAAAGTTTTTTCTAATTTTTGATATTATGTATCTTTAGATCATCAATTTGTGATTGTAAGCTAGATCAAAATATATAATTTAATGTGGAGTTGTAATGGTGTAAAATTAGGGTTTCACCAATTAAGATAATAACACCACTTATTTTACTTGAGGAATCAATACATTGAAACAAGAATAAATCCAATAGATATAACCACAATCCAAATAGGAAAAGGCCTAAAATTCTGATTAGATTCATTGGTTTTTAGTTTGTCCCCTCTTTCTAGTTAAAATTTTGGATGTGAATTGTGAAATTACGGCAAGACAATGGATAATTGAAGTAAATTAATGAAAACATAATGTTGCATGTCCCACAAAGCCATAGATAAGGATTTGGGCAAAAGAGGAGATTCAGAACCTACTCCCAAAAGTTCGAGCTTATTTTTCAGGACTATGTAGTAGAGATTCACCTTGGTCCTCCAATTTTTGCTCCATTGAAAGGTAAACCTATTTGTCGTTGTCAACTCTGTTGAAATCTCTAGGTACAACTCCTAAGTCAGTTCCTTGCACATAGAAAGAGAGAAGAAAGGGTTGTGGATAGGGGTTTACCTTAGGTCAAACCCCAATTTAGGAATTAGCCTTGAATTGCATTATGTAAATACTAAAGTAAATGCTAGGAAATATACCTTAGATCTACAATGGTTGATAGAAAGATTGATTATTCAGTTCTCTTTGAATGTAATCACAAAAGTTGAATATAATGGCATGAAAAACACATGAACATGAAAGACCCTAATCAAATAATCAAGCTTGCATTAAATTGATGTAACTTTGCTCCATAATGCTTGAAGTATAAAATGCTACCTTGAATGCTTGAGAATGTTGGATGATGAATGCTTCAATGCACAAGTTCTAGGTATGGAATCTTAGATCTAAAATGAATTGATAAGATGTCTTTATATAGGGTTCCCTAGGTAAATTACCAATTAGGCTAACCTCTAATGACCAATTGTAGCCATAGGAACCAAATTCTATCAGGGAGGGAGAGAACCCACCTAGTCTCAATTTGGGACCTATTTAAGGGGGCCAAGGTGCTAGGGGGTTGACCTAGTCCTCCAAAAATAGGACCAAAAACTTAGATCAGGGGTAGGGAATCTCTAGGATGGAGCTCACTCAATGGTGTCAATAGGTGACGTCAAGGTTGGAGTAAAATGGAGCTAAAACGGGCCTAGGGGGAATAAAAATAGGACATGCTAAAGTAGGAGAATAAACATGAGGTGTGAATTGTACCAATTATAATTTGTGATGATACATTTATCCCCAACTTTAACAAGAGTATGAGCCTATGCACATACTCATGGTAAAATAGAAAGATGAGAGAGAGCAGTGACTAGGAGCGAGATCACAAGGAGATAAGACATCACTAGTTTTGAGGAATCAAACCCCCAATCTTAGGATCTTGACTCACACACTCACATGAAAGGACACACAAAACAAGTCTAAGACAAAAATCCAAACAAATACAAACAAGGACAAAAGATACACAACACAAGGTGTTAGTACTAAAAACAAAAACATTCCAAGCCAACTAGTTGAAGAGACCTTGATAATCAAATGTCTTAGCCACTAATATCATTCTCAAAATTCTATCATAAGAACACAAATGGTCATAAAAAAAAGAGCAACAGGATGCATCAAGTGATGAACCATTATCCACAAATAGAAAAGCTATGATCTCATTAGGGGAGAAAAGAGAGAACATGGACACCACAGGTTAGCAAGATACTTTATGTTAGGTGATCTATGAGAAGAAGAGCAAGAGAGGTCGTGGAATCGATGGGTTAGCAAGTTGTGTTAAGCTAGGTGACCCACATGAACATGAATACTCATCTGATAACAAGTTGTGCTATGTTGTGTGATTCATGTAAAGAAGGGTAGTCAAAATAGTCTAGAAAGTAGTGTTACACTAGTTCCACACATCTTGAAAAAGGAAGAGCTGAAAAGTCTAGCAAGTTGTGTTATACTAGTCAACTCACCATGTCACATATGTGCTATCTAGTTTCAAGAATTAAGCATCTCGTATAACAATTAGGTCTAGTTTTGAGCATGCAATAACCTGTATAAGACATGTAATAAAAACAAAATATGTCTAGTTTCATGAACATCTTGTATGAGTTAGGTTTGGTTTTGAAAATTATACCTTATATGAGACATATAAAAGGATTGTGTCTAGTTTCAAGAATGTACACCCCATATATGACATGAAAATTAGTTGTGTCTAGTTTCATAAATGAATCATCTTGTATAAGAGTCGTGTCTAGTTTTGAGAATGTACACCCCGTATAAGACATACAAAATTAAAAAAATATAGTACAAAGAGGGCGATATGTATGCCCCCCATTAAGATTTCAATATAGAGGTATGTTGATGTCTTATGGAAGCTAGAAACAAGGATACACACATTCAACACCAAGGAGATATCCTTTAGAAAACAATGAACATAAATCCAAGCCAAAGAGGTATGACTCTTATAAGCAAGGAAAAGATAGTTGTTAAAGAGGTATCTTGGAATAGGTGTTAAAGGAATTCTTTGGAGAAGGAAGAGATCTTTTCTCAAAAGAAATCTACCTCCAAGAGGAGATTTTGAACAAAAATGACATCATTGACCAAAAGGAAGGAGAACAAGAATTCATACTGATGCACTCAAAAGGGGACATTGTAAAAAACAAAGCTCAAATGTTAATAGGTTAGTTTCCAACCAAAAACTAACACAAATGAACTAAAAATCCTTTAAATGCATATCAAGAGAGAATGAAATCATACAAAGAGAGCATAAACACAATAAAAGAGGAGAAAAAAGACTCCCTAAGATGCTCCCATGATGTTTGATGGCTCTCCCTTTTTCTTCTCCTCTCCAAGATCCAAAGCTATGCTTGAGTGTGGCCCTCAGTTTTTGGCATGAAACCATGGATGTCAAATGAAGGATTGAAAGTGGTTAAAGATGAAGTGCTAATGCTATGAAAATTATTAGACTAGTATTGCTATGAGAAAGCTCAAGTGTGAGTGCTATTCAACTATAGTAACAATGCTAAAAAAATGCTTCCTCCTTTCTTAAGGAATGAGGCTCCTTTTATAGGCAAAATGGTTGAATGAATGGTCAAGATTGATTTGGCTTTTGGAGGGCTCGGATTTCATGATATTCAATCCATGTGATGGTTTTCAAACCAATCCAATAATGATAAGTGTCACCATGAGAGGGCTTGAGAGGAGAGGGAAGAAGCATTTAATTCCTGAGGGGACATGAGGGTAACCATGGATGGTTGGGGTTATGGGATAAGGCTATTATCCAAGGGTAATGTTATTATCCAATGGGTAAAATTTTGTGCAAAGTTTACCCATGGTTAAGCATTGACCAAAAGGACAAAACCCATGTGGGTTAGTGTGTTGAAGAAGTGAAAGCCTTTAAAGCTTTGTAAGAGCCTTAAATGTCTTTTGAAGACTTTAAGGGTTAACATGTCGGAGAGAAAATGACTTTATATGTTTTTGAGAAGTGACTCCTTCCTAATCCTTAGTTTAGGAATGTGCAAATGATTAGAAGTGGATTTAGGCTAATTTAGAAGGGCTTAGAAGAATCTATAAGGGTGTTAGTGAAGTGGATTTTGGCAAGTAGGTGAGGATAAATAGGCTTTTTAATTAAATTTTTTATTTAATTAAAATAGGGAATGCAACTTGCATTTGTAGGAGAATGCAAGTGGATAGGATTTTTAAATAAATACTTGATTTATTTAAATAGGGATTTGGTTAAATATTTTAAATAAATGTTTAATTTATTTAAATGAGAGAAAAGGGGAATTAAATTAATTTATTAATTATTTAATAGTTGGACTATAGTTAGTAATTAAATAAATTTATGAAATTTATTTAATTAGATTAGAAGAATAGGCTAAAATTAATTAAATATAAATTAAATTAATAGAAGAATGTTTAAATAAATATCAAATATATATTTAATTTAGTGGACAGATTTATGTGTCTACACATACCTTTCCCCAATTGCTAGAAAAAAGGGCATCTTCATGAAGAAAAACACACTTTTGACCCAAAGTGAGGGGTTTGTTTATAACAGACATAGATTCCCAAGTGAAGAAAAGGTTGTACACAAGGATACACACCTCCTGCATTAGAGAGAATCCTTGAGCAAACAAACAACTTCACACAAGGAATAACATCGTATCATAAGAAAATACCAAACAACAAAGGAAAAGTGGATCCTTAGAAAGGATAAGAGAAATCAATGCCCTCGCAAGCATAGGGACAAAGAGAAGGATTAAACAACCTCCAAAGAGAGATTATACATAAAAGTTGTAACACTTCAAGCAAAAAAAATCTCCTAAGCATGGAACAAACATGTACTCACATGAAGGAAGATTCAATGCAAGAAAAGACACCAAGATATGAAAAATAGGCAATCTTCAAAAGGAGAGAGTTGAATATAATATCATTTCCCCCTAATTGAGGAGACAAGAAAGAGTTATGTTGTTGTCCAATTATGGTTGAAAATGAAGATGTATCACCACACATGACAAAGAGCCCCCAATAAGGTTAAACTACTAGTGTCAAAGGGTGAGGAGAAACATGATAAGGTGAATGGAGTGTTAAGGCCCTACCTCTTCACCAAGAAAAACTACAAGATTAGTTGTAAGAGCTATGCGAGATTGATCATATTGGTCTTGAACAAATTCTTTAAAATCTTTACAATTTGCAAGAGGTTGAGAATAACTACATTGAAAGAGACAATACACATTACCATATTTATTCTTATAAAATTGATGTCTTATGAAATAAAATGTAACATACTTATCATATTCCAACCTCCAAAAGACTCTTGTAGCTATTTTTTCTTTACTATCAACATGAGTAGGTCTTTTAGGACAAGGTGTACTAGTAGAACATGAAAAAGGAGGATGATTATTTGATGTAGTAGCATGGTTTGATGGATGATAGAGTTTATGTTTTGTAATATACTCATTAAGCCTTTTAACTTTAAGGAGATCATCCATAGGTAAATGATGATGATGTCTTAAACCTTCTATACTAGCTTGTGAATGAGGGTTTATAGGGACTTTGATTCCTTGTTCACATTTTCCAAGTCCTTGTCCACTATAACCTTGTTTTGAAATTATATCATAACCAACCCTATAAGAATTTTTCAATTGTGAAGAAGGACTATTATCTTGGATTTATTTAAAATTTGTAGTGTCAAGGAACATAGAGGAGTCAAAGGGATAAGTAGATGTGGAAGGGAAATCCCTTGTGGGTAAAATCTCCTTTCTATCATCATTCATGTCCTCTTTGATAGTTTGGGAAGGAGGGTCCTTATCATCTAAACCTTCATCTTTACTTAATATTATGTGAAGAGAAAAATCATGAATAAAATGCATAACATCACCTTCCCTGCAAATATGTTCATAAATTAAATAAGCTCTAGGATAATGAGGATCTAGAGAGATTGATATACTAACATTTTGATATTTCCCCCCTTACACTAAAGTATCTTTATTAGAAGAGGATTGTGTCATGTTGCTCTTTAATTCTTCTTCTCCATTAGAGAGGTCATTGGTATAAGTATTGACTCTTTCCCCATCAATAAAATATATTTGAGGAGGGGTACAAGATCTTATTAATACTTCATCTCTAGGAAGAATACCATGTATGGAGGGTAAAGTGACACTAAGGAAGGTGTTTATGATATCATCCTCCTCCTCTAAGATATCCTTAGGACATTGGGACATTTTAGGAGGAACATCAACATCATTCATCAAAACTTCACCCTTAGGAGACAAAGGTTTAAAAGTAGTGTTAATAATCTCTTCTTGCACTAAAGTGTCCTCATGGGTAGTAGAATCCTTAGGAGAGGGTAAATCATACTTATGTATGAAAGAAAAACATGAACTATCATCATATGCATAAAAGGGAACATTATTGATATCTTGAATTAAATTTGAAATTGAATTACCAAAGCAAGAGAAAAACTCCATTTATCAATTCTATAGAGCAATGTTCACTCAATGTATGTAATAAAATTATGAATAATTAGATCTAAAAACACCAAATCAGAAATATGGAAAATGTAAGAAGCATCAAGTTCACCAAAATGTAATGGTGTAAAATTAGGGTTTCACCAATTAACATAATAAAACCACTAATCTTACTTAAGGAACCAATACATTTAAATAGGGGTGAATTCAATAGATCTAGCCACAATCCAAACAGAAAAGAGCTGAAATTTTGATTAGTTTCACTAGTTTTTAGTTTTCTCCCTCTTCCTAGTTGGAAATATTGATGTGAACTATGAAATTAGGGAAAGGCAATGGATAATTGAAGTAAATTGACAAAAATGAAATTTTGTTGATGTCCAACAAAGCCACAACACAAGGATCTAGGTAAAAGAAAAGATTCAGAATCTACTCCTAAAAGTTCAAGCTAATGTTTTGGGACCAGGTAGTAGAGATTCGCCCTAGTCCTCCAATTTTCACTCTGTCAAAAGTTGAACCTATTCGTCATCATTAACTCTATTGTAATTTTTTAGTATAACTCTTAATTTAATTCCCTACACATAAAAAAGAGAGAAGAAAGGGTTGTGGATATGGGTTTACCTTAAGTCAAACCCTAGTTTAGAAACCAACCTTGAATTTAATAATGTAAATACTAAAGTAAATGCTATGAGATATACCTCATATCTACAATGGTTGATAGAAGGATTGATGATGCAATGCTCTTTAAATATAATCACAATTTTGAATGTAATGGCATGACAAACACATGAACATGAAATACCCTAATAAAACACACATGCTTGCATGAAGATTGATGTAAGTTTGCTCCATAATTCTTGAAGGATAAAATGTTGCCTTGAATACTTGATAATGTTAGATGATGAATACTTGAATGCGCAAGTACTAGGTATGGATACTTAAACATAAAATAAATTAATAAGATATCTATATATAGGGTTCACTGGGTAAATTACCAATTAGGATGACCTCCAATGGTCAAGTGTAGCCACATGGACCAAATTCCATTGGGAAGAGAGAGAGAGAGAGAGAGAGAGAGAGAGAGAGAGAGAGAGAGCCCACCTAGTCTTAAATTGGGACCTATTTAAGGGGGACCAAGGCACTTGGGGGCACCCTGGTCCAGTACCAATGTGCCCCATGTCCTGGTTCTCTAATAAAAGGACCAAAAAATTAAACATAGGTGGAGGGTAGCTCCAGGATAGGGCCCACTCACTGGTGTCAATAGGTGACTTCAAGGTTGCAGTAAATGGGGAAAAAACGGGCTTAGGGGGAATGAAAATGGGGCACGCTAAAGTAGGAGCACAAAAATGAGGTATAAATTATATCGGTTACAATTTACAATGCTACCAAAGCAAATATTCATGTCAGTAAATTTGGCCTTAGAAAACATATGAAAACCCAATGTATAATAGGGAAAAAGTGTTGGGAACATATGACACATGTTGAATAGTATAAATTGGTTGAGATTAGAAAATCTCCCTTGGAGAGTCAAAATAATGTATTTCATGACCATCAAAATCAAGCTCATATGTTGTCCTATTGTGAGGTTCACTATAAAAATGACAAAATTTATTTTATTTTAACCCAAATTGGGAAGAACCTTTACCAATACTCAAAAGTGGTGTTGTAATTGTAACATCTATCTTAAGGGTAAAAATATCAATAACTGAAGGGATGGTAGACTTACCAGTATCTTTTTCCTTCAAAAGATCTACCTGCAATTTCTTTTCAGGATCCTTTTGATATAGAGATCTTATTCATTCCATGGTTAAAAATCTCTTTGATTTTTCTATCAACAAGTTGTTGAGACACTCAAAGATCCCATCCACAAATGGGAAGTGAAATTTTGAACAAAGTGGCGTTTGCCTTTGTAAATTGACAAATAAATACTCTTTATATCTTAAACTATTTTGGATAACAGATTGATATAAAATAAGATTTCCTCTAAAATACCTTGGAGAAACCACTAGACCCTAAAACAATCCCAAGAAAACTAATTTTTCTCCAACAAAGTCACCAATCTATTGGTTTTTTCTAATTGATTACTCTAAAAACCTCTAAAAGTTAGCCACGTCTTATTCTCAAGTACTTTAGGTTAGTTCCCAATGAACAAGGATTAACCCTAAGGCTAGATCCTTCTGCACTTTTGTCTCTACAATACCAAGGGGGTTAGCACTATGACAGTACCTTATAATCCTAATTCAAAAAGTTGTATGGTATTCTATAACATAAATATTCTCACATTCTAATGGCTTAGTGACCTTGCCTCTCACACCAAAAATAAATTTCATACAACTATCTTCCTTACACTTATTTATGCCTTAGCTCTTCTCTAGAATTACACTATCACATCTACTAATAGTTAGTTGGAAGGAATCTTCTCTTTCCCCCTTGACCTTGATGAGGCTTCATGTACTTGATTTTCCTCTTCCTCTATATGCTCTACCTTATCCTTAAGAATTATTATGATGTCTCCTACTTAGATTCTCCTTGGACTTTAGCACATTATAGTATGCCTCCTAAATGGTCCATAGCCTTCATATACTCATCCCCTTTTGTATGATAAGTTTAAAGTATTTAGATACTATGCTATATTTTCCTAGTCTATATCATGATGTCTAGAACTGATAGTCAACTTGTAGAAATCCTTTAATAAATTCTTTTACACTTCCCTTATGTTACTACATATTCTACAATTTCTTTAGAATATCCAATTGATATCCCTTAGAAGACAAATACCTCTTTATCTTGTAAAGCATCCAATCCCAACTAGTGGTCTTATTTTCATTCTTTTCTTGTTGAACCTATGCCTACTTTCACCACAATGCAACATGCCCTTTCAACTTTGTTTAGACAATTTTAACCCCTCTATAGATCTTAGGTGTTCAAATTTCCCCCATCTTAGTGATATGATAAATCAATTATTTTGGATTAATAAATCTATAAAAGCATGATACTTTTACCCATATACCTCTTCCAATTCTATATATAATGATATTTTCTCTTCTCTTGCATTAGCATTGGTTACTTTTGGATGCTAATGTTCACCTTCCTCTCCTTGTTCCTTTAAATAATTGGGTCATTGTGTTGAAAAAAATATTTTAGTTGGTCTACCACCATCACACCTATCTATTGGCATTATTGTCATTAATGTCAAGGGATGTCAAATGGTTGCAGAATAGCAGGTAGCAGTCATGATGTCAAGGGATGTCAAGAGGTTGCCAAGAAGCAAGTAGTAGTCACGCATAACATGTTGGTTATGTTGTGCAATTGCACATAACACGTCATGTTATGCTATAGGGGTTTCGACCAGATTCATTATCTCCACATGTCGGCAGCAGTGAATGAGTCTCGAGTTGGGGTTGAGAGCCATGATTTCCATGTGGCAGCAGTTTTTTGGTTAATGTGTATCTATGGGTTCCATGGTGTGTTCGAATGCACGGATGAGACCATGTGGGATAACACTTGAATGAAGCAAAGATCATTTGCAATGGTGCAAGAGCACCCCATCAAATCCCTTCAAGATGATAAGTCAAACTCTGAGAAGGGAGGATAAGGCATTAAATATGTCTTTAGAATGTTTTGTATAGGTTTTCAATCATGCATTATGTGTTTGTAATAATGAACCCCATCTTGTGAGCCAAACTTCTATTTTGGCAATTCTATGAGCCAATTAGGAATTTTGAACAATAGGGGATCAAATGTGTTGGTTTTAGTGTTTTAATATATTTTAGGAGGGGTTAAACTTGACCCAAGGCATTAGGAGGCGAAAGATGACAATTTGACAACTTTTGCAAAAGTCGTCAAAAGTTGTCATGAGCAACCTTTATGCACTTTTTGCATTTTGTTAATTTGAAACTCTTCTAACGGCTCTAACCTCTTTATTTTTGGTTGAGAGAAGTTGAAAATTAGTTTATACACCTTTTGGATTCAATCCCCAAGGATGATTTTGTACGGAGAATTTTTTTTTGATACCCTCAAACTAATAGAATTTTGAGTTTTTCCTATAATTTTGGAGTTTTGGTCCATGGTACGGTACTGTACAGATTGGGATCCATTCCCAATGATGTGAATTGGTTGGAGAGGAGATTTAACTTTTTTTTGGCTTTTATTTGAATTTCTAGTTGTGTGTGTTGCTCCTGAAATTCAACTTTTATTGTAGGTGTCCCGAAAACCAAGGTTTCCCTTGGGTTTTTCCTCCTCCATGGCCATACCTTGCACTTCATCGATCTGAGAGCCATGTGATTTGGTGAAAGTAAAGTATGGTTAGTTTATTCTATTATTCCAAGAATGTTTTGTAGGAGGAGCAAGGGAGAGAAGTGGGGCGACCCTAGGTAGATATCTCTATGTGGCTACCTAGACCTTGAACAAGCAAAATTACCTTGTGTGCAATTGGCGATGATTCTAGGCATGTAACCATGGAATCCCTTATGGTTTATGGTTACCTAA
Source organism: Cryptomeria japonica (assembly GCF_030272615.1). NCBI lineage: Eukaryota > Viridiplantae > Streptophyta > Pinopsida > Cupressales > Cupressaceae > Cryptomeria > Cryptomeria japonica. Next base: position 525,648,312 of record NC_081413.1, read on the forward strand.
ATGCCTAGGGGATTTTAATTGGCCTATTCATTCATCTGAGTATATTTGCTTCACAAAAGAGGCCTAATTAGCCCTTTAGGACAATCAACATCCTATCGGCAAAGACCTTTATTTTCTAGACCCTGACCCTTCCTTTTGGGGATTTGTGTAACTTCAAAAAGGGTGTTTGAATCCATAAATTTTTTGATAAGGTGTTTGGTAAATTTTTATCCTAAGGTCTCTTTACCCACTAAATAGGGCTACAAGCAACTAGGCCTAATTGGGTGACTTTCTTAAGGAATGGGCATGAATCCTTACAACTGGTGCTTTGTCTGACCTTGGGAAGTCTTGTATGACCTAAAACCGGTATGAAAATGGTTTGTAACCCTTTGAGGTATCATGGAGAGTGTTGTAGCAAGATACCCCTGAATGAGTAGGTATGAGTCTCTAAGATAGTGAGAAGATTGAACTAATGTTGTAGAGCCTTGTCTTGATAGGATCCCATTATTGGATTGAGATGTCAGTGTCCTACATTTTGAGGTGTTTGGCGGGTTGCAAGGAGGGCTCTGCATCAAGTGGTATTAGAGCTAGTAATGGCTTTGGTAAGGAGATAGAGAATTGAGAGATGTCAGAGGGACAAGAAGAAGAGGTCCCTAGAGGGCGAATCACCAACATGGAATTGGCAAAGATTGTGAGAAAGCAGGCCACTGCTTGCAAGGCAATGCAGAGGGAGTTAGAGAGGTTTAGAGGCAGAGTAGATGGGAAGTAAGATGGAGGCACTAGTAGTGGTGATGAAGGGGATGAGGATGAGATCCCTATGCCAAAGGAAGAGGTGATTCCTCCTGACCAGAGGCACTTCCTTAATGCCCTCAAATCCATGGAGAGGAGAACCATGGAGAAGAAGATTGATTTGCCAACTTTCAATGGGAAATTGGAACCAGATGTTGCGATGGATTGGATAAAATCCTTGTCCAATTTCTTTGAGTGTGAAGACATTCCAGGACACCAGAAGGTGAAGATTGCTAAGTCCAAGTTGAAGGGAGCATCCCTAACTTGGTGGAACTTTGTCCAAGAGGAAAGAGAGAAGGACAATAAGTCAAGAAGGCACTAAAGGAGAGAGTAGTTCCAATAACAATGGAGGATACAATCAAAGAGGTAACTTCAGAGGAAGAAGACCACCATTTAGAGGGAGATCTCAAGGTAGAGTTCCAATCTGATGTTATAAGTGCAATCCAGAAAGACACATCGCCAATCAATTCCCAGATAAACCTACTAGTTTCATAGGAGAAAGGAAAAGTAACTTGATTTTAGAGGTTGACTGCCAATGTGTGGCAAGTGCAAACTCATACCAAATGGTCAATACCCCTCAAAGCTATGGATACCCTAAAAGAGGTGAAGCTTTGATGATCAGAAGAGCAGTAACCACTATGAAGATGTCTGATAGACAACCCCCACAAAGGAAGTCTCTATTCAAGACCACTTGCAAAGCGGGTGGAAAAGTTGGCAAGGTCCTAATAGATTTCGGTTCAACTGAGAACTTTGTGTCTCTAGAGATGGTGGAGAAACTAAAGTTGAGGAGACTACCTCACCCTTTCCCCTACAAGGTCTCATGGCTCACACAAGGACAACAAGTTGTTGCGGAAGAGCAGGCTTGGGTGGAATTCCAGATTGGAATCTATAAAGATAGGTTGATGTTTGACATTACAAAGATGGATGCTTTCCATCTCCTATTTGGGAGACCATGGCAGTTTGATTTGAAGGCACAACATGATGGTTCTAGGAATACATATTCCATCACCAAGGATGGTAAGCTGATTGAGTTGCTACCTTTAATGGAGGATGAGGAGGAGACCAAACAAAAGGAGGCCAAGGTGTTGGTATTAGGAGGGAATCAGTTCATGAGGAACATGGCAGATGAAGGCATGGTCTATTATTCCCTTATCCCTATTCCAATAGTAACAAAGGTGGAGAAGTCTGAGGATAAGAAAGAGGACAGATTGAGGTTGATTGACCCTGCAGTGCAGCAACTACTAGACAAATACAAGGGTGTCATCTATGATAGCATGCCAAGGTCACTACCTCACATGAGGGACATAAACCATTGTATAGACCTTATACCTAGATCCACCTTTCCTAATAAAGCAGCATACAATCTCACACCAGATCAGAATGTTGAGATGGAAAAATAGGTTAAAGAATTGTTGAAGTCTAGATTGATTGGCAAAATTTTGAGCCCATGTGCACTCCCTCTAGTCTTGGCACCCAAAAAGGAAGGCACTTGGAGGCTTTGCACCAACTCAAGAGCTATCAACAAGATTACCATCAGGTATAGGTTTCCAATGCCTAGAATTGAGGATTTGCTAGATTGTTTAGGGGGTGCTAAATATTTTACAAAGATTGATTTGAAGAGTGGATATCATCAGATTAGGATTAGGCCAGGATATGAATGGAAGACTGCATTTTTTAAAAATGAGGGGTTGTAAGAGTGAAAATTCATGCCCTTTGCTTATCCAGTGCATCTAGTACCTTTATGAGGTTAATGAATGAACTCTTGAGGGATTTCATAGGGAAATTTGTTATAGTCTACCTCGATGACATTCTAGTTTTTTGTCAAACCAAAGGAGAGCATCTAAAACATTTAGACTTGGTCCTAAGAATATTGTATGAAGAACAATTAATGATCAACTTGGAAAAGTGTTTCTTTATGTAGGAAGAGATCATTTACTTGGGGTTTGTAATCTCATATGGTGAATTGTAAATGGATCAAGAAAAGGTGAGTGCCATATTGTCTTGGCCTACACCTAGGACAATGAATGATGTTAGAAGTTTCCATGGCTTAGCTACCTTCTATAGGAAGTTTATAAGAGGATTTAGCCATATTTGTGCCCCTATTCTTGACACAATAAAGGGAGGACAAAAGCGCAGGTTTAGTTGGATGAAAAAAGAAGATGACTCTTTTGAAACCCTAAAGAGGAAAGTTGTTGAGCAGCTGATCCTTTCCCTACCTGATTTCAACAAGATCTTCCAAGTGGAGTGCGATGCTAGTCGCATGGCTATTGGAGTAGTGCTTAGTCAAGAGGGAAGACCTATTTCTTTCTTCAGTGAGAAATTTAATGAGGAAAACATGAGATATTCATCTTATGACCTATAGATGTATGCTCTAGTCCAATCCTTGAAAAAATGGAGACACTACCTGCTACCAAAAGAATTCATAGTTTTCACAGACAATTAGGCCCTTAGCTTCATAAACAGTCAAGAAAAGTTGAATCACCAGCACATGAAGTGGGTAGAGACCCTACAAGATTTCACTTTCATTCTTAAGAAAAATAAAGGAGTCAAGAATAAGGTGGCAGATGCTTTGAGCAGGAGAATCCTAACTGCAAATCAGATTCAGTTGGAGAGTGTTGGCATAGACTCCTTGAAAGCCATGTATGAGGATGATGAAGAATTTGGAGAGGCCTATAAGGTATGTGCTTCATTTGATGAACGGTTTCATGTTGAGTATTCTGAATTTTTTATTCAAAATGGATTGTTGTTTAAAGGTGCAAAACTATGCATACCCAAATGCTCTATGAGATTGAATATAATTAAGGAGAAACGTTGTGGAGCAATGGAAATCCATTTTGGTCTTGACAAGACATTAGATTTGGTAAAAAGACACTATTTTTTGCCCAAACTACAGGCAAATGTTAGGAGATTCATGGAGACATGTGTGATCTTCCAGAAGGCAAAAGGAAAGTCCACCAATGCAAGCTTATACCAGCCTTTACCCATACCTTCAAGACCATGGGAAAGCATAAGTATGGATTTTGTTTTAGGATTACCTAGGACAAGGAAAGGATATAATAGTGTGTTTGTGGTGGTGGATAGGTTTAGTAAGATGGCACATTTCTTACCATGCAAAACCACTTGTGATGCTTCTTATGTAGTAGACTTGTTCTTTAAGGAGATTGTCTAGATACATGGTTTGCCTTTGACTATAGTCTCTGATAGGGATGTAAAATTTATTGGTCACTTTTGGAGGACCCTTTGGAAGAAGCTTGGTACAAATTTATCCCTCTCCTCAGCCTACCATCCCCAAATAGATGGGAAAACTGAAGTTGAAAATAGGTCACTAGGGAATCTACTAAGGTGTTTGACTAGACAGCATGGAGAAAGGTGAGATAGTATATTGTCTTAGGCAGAATTCTCCTACAATGATATAGTGAATAGGAGTACCAGTAAGTCACCTTTCCAGATTGTATATGACATCCACCTAAGGGGTGTGCTGGAGTTGAGAGATATACCTCAAGGAGAAGCCATTAGTGCAGATGGAGAAACCTTTGCTACTGCCATAAAAGAAATCCATGACCAAGTTAAGACTCATCTTCAACAATATGCAGAGAGATATAAAACTCATGCTGACAAAAAGAAGAGATATGTTCAGTTTGATGTGGGAGACTTGGTGTGGGTTCACTTGAATAAGGAAAGACTTCCAAAATGCAGATACACAAAGTTGATGCAAAGAAAGATTGGACCTTGCCAAATCTTGAAGAAATGTGGTCTGAATGCCTATGAACTTCAATTACCATCTGATCTTGGTTTCTCACCTATTTTTAATGTTTGTGACTTAACTCTTTATAAATATAGTGATGGTGCAAGAGAAGACACAATTCAGTATATTGTTGATGATGACATCCCCAAACATGAACCACCAAAGTTGCATAAGGTTCTAGACACTAAGGTTGCAAACCGAACTAGGAGAAAATTTTACATGGAGTATTTGGTGGCTTGGAGAGGACAACCTAATTCTGAAGCAGTTTGGATGACAGAGCAACAGATCAAAGATCATGGTGCCGACCTACAGACTCTCATCTCTCATCTCAAGTGGACTTGAGATTTCTTCTTCTGGAGAGTATGGTGCAAGAGCACCCCATCAAACACTTCAAGATGATAAGTCAGACCCTGAGAAGTGAGGATAAGGCATTAAATATGTCTTTATAATTTTTTGTATTGGTTTTCAATCATGCATTATGTGTTTGTAATAATGAACCCCATCTTGTGAGCCAAACTCCTATTTTGGCATTTCTATGAGCCAATTAGGACTTTTGGACAATAGGGGATCAAATGTGTTGGTTGTCATGTTTTAAGATTTTTTAGGAGGGGTTAAACTTGACTCAAGGCATTAGGAGGTGAAAGATGACATTTTGACAACTTTTGCAAAAGTTGTCAAAAGTTGTCATGAGCAACTTTTATGCACTTTTTGCATTTTGTTAATTTGAAACTCTTCCAACGGCTCTAACCTCTTGATTTTCAGTTGAGAGAAGTTGTAGAGTAGTTTATACACCTTGTGGATTCAATCCCCAAGTGTGATTTTGTACGGAGAAGAGTTTTTTGATACCCTCAAACTAATAGAATTCTAAGTTTTTCCTGCAATTTTGGAGTTTTGGTCTGTGGTACAATACTGTACGGATTAGGATCCATTCCCAATAATGTGAATTGGTTTGAGAGGAGAGTTAAATTTGTTTTTTATTTCATTTTAATATCTAGTTGTGTGTGTTGCTCCTGAAATTCAACTTTTACTGTAGGTGCCCAAAAAACCAGGGTTTCCCCTGGGTTTTTCCTCCTCCATGGCCATACCTTGCACTTTATCGATCTGAGACCCATGGGATTTGGTGAAAAGAAATTATGGTTAGTTTATTCTAGGATTCCAAGAATGTTTTGCAGGAGGAGAAAGGGAGAGAAGTGTTTGGAGCGACCCTAGGTAGACATCTCTATGTGGCTACCTAGACCTTGAACAAGCAAAATTACCTTGTGTGCAATTGGCGATGATTTCAGGCATGTAACCCTGGAATCCCTTATGTTTTATGGTTACCTACATTCCCAATGGATTGTAATTGGCCGGTTCATTCATCTAAATATAGTTGCTTCAATAAAGAGGCCTAATTAGCCCTTTAGGATAGTCAACATCCTACCGGAAAAGACCTTTATTTTCTAGACCCTGACCCTTCCTTTTGGGGATTTGTGTAACTTCAAAAAGGATGTTTGAATCCATAAAAAAATTTCTAAGGTGTTTGGGAAAGTTTGAACCTCAATTCTCTTTACCTACTAAATAGGGCTACAAGCAACTAGGCCTAATTGGGTGAGTTTCTTAAGGAATGGGCATGAATCCTTACAACTTGTGCTTTGTCTAACCTTGGGAAGTCTTGTATGACCCAAAACTGGTATGCAAATGGTTTGTAACCCTTGGAGGTATCATGGAGGGTGTTGTAGCAAGATACCCCTAAATGAGTAGGTATGAGTCTTGAAGATGGTGAGAAGATTGAACTAATGTTGTAGAGCCTTGTCTTTATAGGATCCCATTCTTGGATTGAGGGGTCAGTGTCATACATTTTGTGTTTGGCAGGTTGCAAGGAGGGCTCTGCATCATGCAACTACCCTACATCATTGAGATGAAAGATGCACTAGTCGTGTGGGATAAGAGTTTCATTGAGGTCGAAGACCCCCCCCTTTATCCAATGACATGTTTGGTGAGCCTTGGTAACTGTGTGGGACAATTAAATTCAAAGGTAAATGTGTCCGTTGATAACTTAATGATGAATGGATAGTACCAAACCGGTACTGAGAGGGGGGGGTGAATCAGTACAAGCAAAAACACACTCTTAAACTGGTTTGTTAGCAAACATTGTACATTGACAGACAAACAGTAACACTGGTCCTAAAATAGAGTACAACCAACAAAGCCCAGAATAACTAAGACAAGCATAAACCGGTTGACACTTATATTCTCATGCAATCTAACACTTCATTTCCATTACACCCTTATGCATGAATAGGTAATCTACCATCAAAGATATGCATATAAGCAACTAGATCAACATGATTCACCACTTGATAGAAAACAACATAGCATCACATGAAGAAGACATCACACATAACACACATATTTTTCACATGGAAACCCAACTGGGAAAAACCATGGTGGGGATGAATACCCACAAGTTTGTTTTTGAACTCTTTAGAAGTCCACTCTGTTAGGAGCCTTGTCCAGTTAAAGACTGATACAATAGGTTTTGTTAGGAACCGATCCTATTAGGGATCACCCAGTTAAGGGATGGATAGAATACTCGGTTAAGGGTTAAGCCCTATTAAAGGTTACCTTGTTAGAGGATTTAAAGAACTCAATGGTTTTGAGTCACCTTGTTAAAGGATTTACAGCAAGTCGATTAAAGCTACCCTGTTAAGGGATTTTCCAACTGTTGAGGTGGTTAGAGATCAACATGTATTACAATGTTTTGGTAACAGCACTCAATGCCAATGCAGATCCTTTTAAGCTTCTCTTCTCCTTCTGCACTTACACTCTACAGGTATCACTTCTCTCCTCTAGTCTGGCAAGAATCACGTATCCCTTCTCTTGGATACACACACACACATTTTGCCAACAACCTTAGAAAGAGACACAACATCGACCTTATAGGAAAATAGATAGGTCGGTAGCATAAACCCTAAACCCTAAACCTATTAGGTTAAGGAATTCAAACGGTTCAATCCTGACCATTGAGCACACTACATTAAATGCAACAGTTCTTGATCCAATCTCAAGATATTCTCCACAGTCCATTTTCCATCGATTTCATGGCGGCTGATAACCCATCACACGTTATCACCATTTACAGACTTCGCACATTCCCGAGGTAGATAGGAACAATTTCCTTCATGCAAGCTCCTTCACATGCACAAGGCTTACATGGCAACATGATCTGTTCTTTGTTACCATGCTAACTCATCACACAAAGTCACCGGTTGAGCCACACAGGCTTGAAGCACTTCAATCGGAAACCCTGAAGTTGAGACTACCAACCGGTAGTCATACAACGCTTCCATGTGTCAGTTCCCATAACCATATACCAGTTCACCTTGAGCAAACAAACCGCTTCACTTTGGCACAAATGTCAGTTCACAGTGTTATACCAGTTCTCTTCTCTTCATCATATTGACATCAATGACAAGACATAATGTCATTATGTCCTCATACCGGTTCACATAATTCCAACATCCGCCACTATCCCGCACCATGCAAAGTGTGTGCATGGTCTCTGTGTGGGATAATTTTAAGCAGGGCATAGTGACCCCCCGCTATCCCACGGCTTGTTTGCGTTGAGACTGGAGGTCTTGTGCGGCAACACAAGGAGAAGCAAGAGTTGCTTCCCGCCATCCCATGGCATGATGGACGTGTGAATGGTGACCATGTGGGGTTGAAAGGACAAAGGAAAGAATCAGGCTTCTCGTTATCCCACATTATCAAAAATTGAAGAGTGATGGTCATGCAGAGCAATGCAAGGTGGAGTGAGATACATATCCTGCTATCCCACGATACTATGTAAGGCAATACATTGGTCATGTGAGGTAACATGAAGAGAGTGGTGAATGGTTCCCGCTATCTTGCACCATTCAAGGTGGGTATGCGATGGTTGTGCGGGATAAGACAGTGAACCGAAAGAAGGATCTCGTTATCTCGTGCCTACAGGTGGATGTAAAGAGGAACCCGTGGGGTAAGTTAAGGCAAAAAGTTGATGCATCCCGCCAGCCCACATGAAAAAAATGGGCATATGAACGTGTTGAAATCAGGGAACACTGAGAGGGGGGATGAATCAGTGATCTATCGGTTAGCAGATTTTCAAACTTAACTTTAAACCACCGGAAGCAAACACTTGAAACAAAAATGCAGAAACATGAAACAATCAACCACAAAAGCATAACACTGGATTTTTACATGGAAACCCAAATGGGAAAAACCATTGTGGGATTTGAGCCCACAATATTATTCCTATGGCCAGTAGAAAAATAATATTACAATATGGGAATGTGCAGGCATTAAGGTACACTGCCTAGAGCTCACTGCTTAGTTACAATAGCTTGAAAGGCTACAACCTTCAGGGAAGGCTCACTGCCTTACAAATTAGTTACAGTGATGAATTACAATGAATGAACTCTGAAATAGCATCTACAATGCCTGGATGAGTTCTGGTTGCTAAGTATAATGACTGTGTCACCTTCTCTGTTCTTCTTTGTTCTTCCATGTTCACAGTCTCAGTCAGTTACCAAATCAAGAATGTGCACGTGAAACTATGCTGGAAAGGATTCTTGATCACCACTTGCTCGCATACAATCGCATCATCCAACAAAAAGATCATCCACACTAAACTTATATACCCGCAATCACAAAATAGGTTATTTACCATGTTGGCCTGCTAGTGTAACAAGTAGTCTCATGCCAGCTTCACTTGATCACAAAAGATAAATGTGAATCACCAAAACAAATGATGTGTCTATGTCAGTCCAATCATCCCAAACACAACTCAATGCACCACAATCGTCGGAAAGCTTCCAAACCAAAAATGCTCTATTCTTCTTGAAATGTCAATTAACACTTACTTTAGGATAAGAAATATTATGCTCACCGGATCAAATCTCTATGAAGAGTTACCATCAATGACAACCCTAAACCAATAATCAACCACCAGAAACCATCGAATGAATGTCAATTGCCAACAATCTCCCTTTTTGGCATTGATGGCAACACTCATGAAAAATAACTAGGTGTTGAGCACTATGCACCAGTTCAAAAGAATCGAAAGAATTTCTAAGGCTCCCCCTTAGACAAAGAATTCCACTCTTCTATACTATACATTTTTCACCTTTCCTCTTCCCTTTCATAGCAATGCCAAAGATGGAGTGTTGTTCAAAACTGATATATAGAGATATTTACCAGATATATTTTACAAATACTTGAAGATGTTAGCATAAATAGTTTTCAAAATTCCTAGGTGAGTATCCCACCCACTCTTCAAGTTGTCCAAAACTTTGATGAATGCGCTAAATACAGTGGCATGAATTTCTAATTCCTTTAGATTAGATGGCATAGATTGGGCCATTTCCTTCATACAATCTGCCTTATTACTTAACATGGTGTCCAACTGGGGGGCAATCAGGTTCCAGAGTTCATCAACTTTTCTTAAAATTTTGTCCTTGTCTGCTTGGAGACTTGAGATTTGATCATTTAGAGCTATAATTTGCCCTTCAACACTTCTAGTTAGAGCTACATTTAGATCAAAGTACTGTGAAATAATAGCAAGCTTGCCCTAGAAAACACCTATCTGTTTGTCTATATCTACAGTGAATTTAGGCAAAATTAGACAGGATTTATAGAGTTTACCGCCTTCTGACAATGTATCAGAAATAATCTGCAGTCTCTTATTGAGTCTCACTATATCATCCTCAATCATCTTACGAAATTTCTGCATCCTAACATCCTTAAATTTATCCAAAATTTTCTGAGTAGCAGACTTCTCTAAAGAATCAAAATTTGTATTTACACTGTTAACTAATTGTAACAATATATTGGAGGGGCTCTTATTGGAATCCAACTGCATATTTGGAGCCACCTTCTGCAAAACATCAACTGACATCAAAATAAGCTTCTTATCTTCAGACTCTAAGTTCACCAGATCCTGGCTAGCCTTAGTTTGCACAACAATTGTGAGCATGAGCTTTTCTGCATGAGACATTTGTCCAAGGTTCAGTGGACCGTCTATATTTATAGGGATTTGAGGTGGGATCCCTGAATCGAAGGAGTGGTAATTGTTGGATCAACTACTCATTTGCCTTTGTCTACCCCAGTGACCTTAGCCTCTGTACTCCCAACATGCTTTTTCTCTTCTTCATCCCCTTTATCTTTTGCACTGGTGTTGCCACTTGATGCAGTATCATCCTTTTGGTTCTCAGGGGCTGTTGAACTGTCCACCACCAGAGAATTATCACCGGTCTCAACATCAAGTGTTGTGTTACCTTGATCTTCTAGATGTCCCTCAGTCTAAGTTTCATCCTTCTAACCACCGAAAGCACCTTGCTTTTTGTATGGCTGAGAGGAATTAAATGCATCTTTGTACAGGGGATCATTTTGAATGATTGTTCTCCATATATCCTCAATCTCTTTCCTCACCTCCTCTACCTTCCCAATCATTAATTTGTTCACTTTATTTTTACTTCTAAATTCTTTCTTATTTGATTCCTCAATAAACCTCTTGGCTTCTTCATGAGTGATATAGGTGCAGACATTTATGAGTTCTCTTTTTTCATCTCTTTGTCTTTTTTGCTTGTTGTCATTCTCCTTGCATCAATAATATTGTACAAATCCTTTGGAATGCTCTTCTCCAACTCAATTAATGTTTTGCTAAAATAGTGCAAGTATAATACAAATGCTTCTTCTGCCTTTCTTTGATCAACCTCATTCAAATTCTCATAACACACTCCAATACTCTTCAGATTACCATCTACAATTATCTCATCAATCAACTTATCTGTTGATAATGAATGAATAGATGCAGATTTACCTTGTTTATTACTAGACTCTAGTTGAGTTTTAACCTTTCTTTCTCTCTTAGGTCTTCAGGCAAGGGCAGGATCATATTTTTCCTCCTTCTTTTTTGGGCTCCACTGGATTGCAGTTTCCTCACCACTCTCACAAACTCGACTTTCTTCTTTGCCTTTCCTGCTTCCTCATTAGATTTTGTTTCAGAAGCCACTGAAGACACAACAACATAAGTCCTCTTGGGATTCTATTTTTTCTTCAATACACCTTTCACGGATGAGCTAAGTCCTCCAAATTGTGTCACCGAAGCGAGAACAGACTTGGTTTCTTTAGGTTTGACCTTGGAGGGAACCGGATCAACCTTGGCCTCTTTCTGTGCATATTTTTCTCTTGCTTTCTTCACCTCCTCCTGGGTGAATCCCATCTAAGCTGCCACCTCCTCAGTCATCTTACTAACTTTCCTTTTTCTAGAAGGAGCAAATAATTGTCTGTGCAATTCAAGGTCTTTCTCCTTGAATGTTCTAAATCTCCCTTCCTTAGGGTCCACTGGTTGACTCAATAAATATTGATCATATGCCTCAAGAGTAATGGATTCAACTTCATACCCCATGGGCATGATCCATATTGTTTTGGGTTCTACCGCTTCCATTTAGAATTGATCTTTGTCTACCATGAAGCAAATGGTTTGTTCATACTTCTAAAACAATCTCTTTAGGGATTCTCTCTTTGTTTTTCATTGTTGCTTGGAAATATTTGAAGTATCCCCAGAGAGCAAATATTCTCATTGGACATTCCCTTTCACACCGGGTATCTCATTCAAAAAGTATAAGGCCAATAAAATAAGAAGAGTTCATATATGAAGGTGTGCTTCATATCTTGCTTAATTTTCTTCAAATTTTTTAATAACTCATTTAGGAGAACTGTGCATAGGTCATACCTTTTGTCATCTTTCAACATCTGATAGGTAGAGTAAATGGCAGTACTAGAGACAGAGTTATGTCTACTTGACTGATAAACCTTGTAACTGACCATCATCGATGCAAACTTCACATTATTATCCAAAATGTCGTTTATGGTCATTGCTCTGCTGTCAAATTGGGAACCAGTGGTCACTATCACCGTGTCATTTGACACTTTTCTTAGGCAAGGTACTTCACCAGTTTCACTGAGGCATATCACAGCTTGAATCACTTGTTTCATAATCTTGTGGGGCTTGTCAAGCCATATAAACTCATCATGAAATTGACTGAGAATGTATCTGATCCACTCTACTTCATTGAACAACGGAAAATGGACGAACTGCGAAAAACCCTTGTCATAAAGAACTTTGTATTCAGGTTTGATATTTCCCAAACTGTTTGCCAAGTGTTTGTTGTACAGATCCAGTATATCTATGTTTCCAAGCTCCTCAAGATCATAGTGTATGTATTCCCTAATATCTTCATTGTGAAGCATGTTGTAGGGTATCGATGAAATGCACCTTCTGAATCATCCTCAAATGACTTGAAAGGGTGTTTCTTGAATACAGGTCTGGCTCTATCCTTAATCTCAACCACCAAAGGGGTAGGAACACCAGAAGCTAAAGCCATTTTGAATTTAGGGTTTGCATAAACTGAAAGTTTGAACAAATAAATACCTTGATTTCCAATCGGGCACTGGAATTCGCTTTAGTATCACTAAAATCGTTATCGAAATCATCAAATCACTTCGCTCTACTTCTCTCCACTATTCGCTTGATTGCATTGTGACAAATGAAGTTGGCAAATGCTTGTTTATCTTTTGAAAACATAATTCTTCACTAGAATAAATGCTAAAATCGGTTACCATGATTTTCACAGAGTCACTTACCGGAGCATCAAATCTTCTCTGGAACTTCCAAATAACATCTCCATATCCATTGCACCTTTTTTGACTGCAAGGGCTTCCGCCGCGACTGCGAGGGCTTCCATGTCTGTGATGTCATCTGCCGCGTTGCCATCTATGACTATGACTAAGGTTGTTGTTGCTGCTCGTGAGGCCGACCCTTTGCAATCCGCCCTAACCCCTGGTGCGGCTACGACTGTTGCTAAGGCCGCCACGTTGCTGTCTATGACTGCTGCCAAGGTCGTCACTACTATTCGCGATGTCGACCCTTTGCATTCTACCCTAACCCCTGGTGCAGCTAGTCCTGGTGTTGTTCTTAGGAGCTCTGCAGGGGTTTTGGATGGTGGTACGGTGCTTCCTGCGCCCTCTGCAGTCGATCGGGGTACCCGTGGCTTAGGGCCTGTGGTGGTTTCTATTTGCAAACCTCTAGTTTTCAAGGTGTCTATAGATATGAACATGGAGATCATCCACACTTCCATAGTGTTTGAAGCTCATGGTCTGATTTGTAGGTTCCGGGGTTTTTGGCCAAGCCTTCCTCGGCTGCATACGTGGATCTCCCAAAGCTGGGACCCGATCATAAAATGTTTAGTTAACATTTTTCCCTCAGCCAAGGGCTTTTTCATTGCTAAATTTGAATTTGCATAGGACAGATCAAAAATCTTAGGGATTAATCCTTTCAGCTGGGAGGACAAATATGTTTTGATGGTTAAACCCTGGTTCTCAAGCTTTAATCCATCTACTGATTCATTTAATGAGATTCCTATTTGGGTTAGGCTCCCCAACCTTCCCCTTCATCTTTGGATGGATTCTCTACTAGAGGAAGTAGGGGAGGCTTTAGGTGAATTCCTAATGATTGATAAGGAATCCTACCAAATTTATCATTCTACTTATGCTCATATTTTGGTTAACATTGATGTCTCTAAAGGGCTTCCAGCTGAGTTAGAGATTGAATCTTCCTTGGGATTTTGGGTCCAACCACTTGAATTTGAAGGTATTCCCTTTAGATGTCAAAAGTTCTTCCAGACTGGACATGTTTTTGCAGGGTGTGAAACAGATAAAAAGAAAAAAAGATCTGCTTCTTGGTGGAAAGGTGCATCCTCTGAACATTATTTTGTTAAAAAGAAAAACTTCTCCTAGGTGGTGGCACAGGTTCCTCATACTGAGGGTATGCTTCCTGTTTCTGGTGTTGTTGTGCCTTAGGAACATGTGAATGCCTGCAGTGGCACCCCAAGTGAGAAAAATGATTCGATGGATGACCCTCCCGCATCTCAGATTGTTGTTGGATCTTCTGTTGTCTCTGCATCTGTGGATGCTGGCTCTGCTCCTCCTGGTGATGGGAGGTCCTCTATTTTGGACCCTTCCTCTTGGAAAAAGGCTACTACTAGGGTTGAGGAGGGATGGATTACTATTAAACGTGAAAAATCTAAATTGTCCCAGTCCTCTTTTGATATGACCCTTCGATCCCATAAGGGTAGGTCAAATTCTTGATCTTTCCTAGCTGGGGTAGGGCTGTTGGTTTTTGGCAACTTGTTGTTTTTTGGGTGGGGGTTAATGTTGTTCCCCTTCTTTTGATTGGCTAGGCCAATTCTCTCTTGTGTTCTATTTCTTTGAGTGGTCTTTCAAGTTTATCTTTCGGTTCAGGTTGCAGGTCCTTCTAAAACCTGTCTTGTATAGGGTTTCTGGTCCCTTTAAAACTTGATTTTACTTAATCAAAAACATCTCCATATCCAATCTAAGCCTTTTGAAACCTTCTGTAATCGATTACAAGTCACTAAAGAGGGGGTTCTTAGAATATGCATGAAAAGTTCCCTCTAAGGCATAAAGCCCTAGTTACCGAATGAAGATCCTACATTGAATTCGGGTGCAGATCCATTTTCCACTTTAGATTCATCTTTTCTAACCCACATATTCTCTTGCTTGTCTTTGATATCTTCTACCTTCACTTTTCCCTTCTCATCTTATTTTCCCTTATCTACCATAACATTGTTCTTGCTTCATTAGTACTTTGCAATGTGATCGGTTTTATTGCATGGACAAGAAACAACATTATTTTGAATAGGTTTGAAGTTCATCTGATTTGGTCTCATCCTTCACTAGTTAGAGCTATGTCCAAACATCCCACATGTATAGCACCTCTTCTTTTGAAATTTATTCATTACTACTCTACACATATTTGACTTGTGACCAAAATTATTGCATATGAAACACTAACCGGTAAAGGTAGGAGCATTATTCATCTATTCATTCCATTATTCATCCTACTTTTGCATTGATTCATCTTATGACCAAATTTATTATAAGTAAAGCATCTACCATTGAATTTATGAGCATTAGGTTGTCTTACCAGAGGATTCTTTCTCTTCTTCTAATCAGGTTTTGCATTGCCTTGTCCAGATCCAGAGGATTCTCCTTTCTCAAATCCAAGTCCTTGCATGTCCTTTCCATGTCTTTGACTTTCCAACATCTCATCAATCCTTCTTGAGCTAGCTTTGAATTTTTCTTTGTAGTCATTAGAAGTAGCTATTTTATCTCTTAAGGTAGCAATTTATCTTTAAAGTTCTTGACCATTATTCCTTGGCTATGTCAAATCAAGCTTCAACTGATCATTCTCATAGGTAAGCCTAAAGTATTCATCATCTCTTTCCTTCAATGATTGTGTTAGATTCTCTTCATTCTTCTTTCAATCCTCAATCTCCTAAGTCAACCTCATCGCAATGGATTACATCGCATTCTTCAAGGTAGCATTCTCTCTTTCAATCTTGTCAACTTCATTAGCTTTACCCTAATATTTCATGATCTAATCTTCTTTCTCCTTCATCTTGTCCGTCAATTCTTTCTTGTCTCTTGAAGTGCTCACTTGATCCTTCACGTCATTAATGAAGTCATTAGCAGCATTCAAGTTCTTCTTCAAGGTACAGATCTTATTTCTAGTTGCATCAAGATCCTCAAGTTCCACACTGAGTTGTCTCTTAAAACCGAAATTCATTGATTTAATCTCTCGGATCTTCCTCAAGCGATTAAGCTTCCTCAAAGGAACTAGGCTCTGATACCAATTGTTGAAATTAGGGATCACTGAGAAGGGGGGGTGAATCAGTGATCTACCTGTTAGCGAATTTCCAAAATTAACTTTAAACCACCGTAAGCAAACATTTGAAACTGAAATGTAGAAACATGAAACAATCAACCACAAAAGAATAACACCAAATTTTTACGTGGAAACCCAAATGGGAAAAACCATGATGGGATTTGAACCCACAATATTATTCCACTATGGCCAGTAGCAAAACAATATTACAATATGGGAATGCACAAGCATCCAGGCACACTTCCTAGAGCTCACTACTCAATTGCAATAGCTCGTAAGGCTACAACCTTCAAGGAAGGCTCACTACCTTACCAATTAGTTACAGTGATGAATTATAGTGAATGAATTCTGAAATAGCATCTACAATGCCTGGATGAGTTATAATTGAGTGCTAAGTATATTAATTGGGTCACCTTATCTATTCTGGTTTGTTCTGCCATGTTCACAGTCTGAGTCAGCTACCGGATCAAGAATGTGCATGTGAAACTATGCTACAAAGAATTCTTGATCACCACTTACTCGCATACAATTGCATCATCCACCAAAAAGATCATCCACACTAAACTTATATATCGGCAATCACAAAACAGGTTATTTACCATGTTGGACTACTAGTGTAATGTGTAGTCTCATGTCGTCTTGACCACATCACAAAAGATAAATGTGGATTACCAAAATAATAATAAAAGGATGTGTCTATGTCAACCCAATCATCCCGAACACAACTCAATGCACAGCAATCATCGAAATGCTTCCAGACCAAAAATACTATGTTTTTCCTCACATACCGGTTAATCAGCTACCGGTTAATAATTGCTTTTGGATAAGAAAAATTATGATCACTGGATCGAATCTCTATGAAGAGTTGTCATTAATGACAACCCTAAACCAATAATCAACCACCGAAAACCACTAGAAACCACTAGATGAGTGTCAATTGCTAACAGAACAATGATGCGGGGTAGGTTAAAAGGCAAAATGGTGCGCATCTTGGCATCCCACAGCTATAGAGGTCAAGGTCATCATGACCATTAGAAGTGTTTCATTCGACATGTTGGCAGCCTGATAAGGATGATAGTCCACGTGGCGATTGACTATGGTTGACAAGGTGACTTGGATGTCGATTATGAAGACTTTTGACAACACCTGTGCATGTCGATTGGCACAATGGTTTTATGTGGAGGGTGACTAACCTTTACCATGTGATATGGACAAAGAATAAGAATACATGAGGCTCCTTGGTGGACAAATAATGAATCACATGTGCAAAAGTCAGTGATAATGGATTCAAGTATGGTAGTTGTCGATCTTTTTAGGGTAGGTTGACTGAGGATGGAGAATGCATTAATGGTGATCAAGTTGCAAGCTAGTTGTGTGGATTGAGGAAGGTTTCTAGATCATTTTGGGTAGAGGAAGATTACTAAACTTAGTAATCTATGTATAGAGAATGTTCAAAATAAAGATTGGATGCATTTACTATAGGCGGCAAATATGAGATCAAATTCAGGACAGAGAATAAAATCTCCAGAGGTGTAGACCTCCAAGACAACCGACTTGAATAATTTATTCAGGTTTGCAATAGAGGAAAAATTTGATGTGTACACAGTCGATCAAATCTAGCAAAAGAAGTCATGGGATTTGACATTGGTAGGTGTGGTTGTTGAGATAGAGATAGAGGTGGAAATAAATAATCTCAATGAGTTAATTGTGGGAGTTGAGTGTGCTAAATAGTGTAGTATTTCTACTGCAAGAAGATAGAGATGTCTAAAGAAGTGGAGAGAGTAAGCATAAAGAAAGAACAGAGCATACATTGAAGGTGAAGTTGCAGAAAAAAGTAGAAGACAACTAGACAATGGAAGAAGAAGAAACAAAGAAATAATTTCCGCAGGCTGAAAGTTTCATTCTCAAGATATGAGAAATTTGTAAGTGTTACAAAACTCATTTGTAACAAGGCTTTATCACTGCATTGTAAATTTTGATAATCTTTGTAAATCTTTGAGTGGGTTCTCAGAGCAAAGGTAGGTGCTCCTTTGAGTAGGTGCTCATAAAATCAAGGGTTGGTGCTCCTTGGGTTGATGCCCTAAATTTCAAGGGCTGGTGCTCCTTAGTTTGGTGCCCTAAACATTGTAAATTGGTATTTACTATGAGGCTGGATTGGAGCAGTAGACTCCAGCAGCTATTCTCACCAAGATTTTTTCCACATTGGGTTTTCCTCGTATATTTCGTGTTGTGGTTTCTTTTGTGTGTGTGTTTTCTTAATTAAATTCTAGTTACAGTACTTGCACACATAGTTAAAAGTTTTAGAATACATAAATTCACCCCCCTCTTAAAGTCCATTTCAGAGCCCTAGGTTCCCTTGCTGCAAAGCTTTCTCTAGCTTGGGTAGATCTTGTCTTGTGAACACAATGGCTAGAAATGAGTCCTCCTCTAAAGCCCCTATGTTCGATGGCACCAACTATGCCTTTTGGAGTAAAAGAATGGAGACATATTTGTCTTCCCTTGGGTTTTATTATCCGGATGTCAAAAAAAAATGGATATACTATCCCTCAAGTTCCTCCTACTGACCTTGATGCTAAAAGTAAATATGAGAATAATGTGAGCTAAGAATGCAATCTTGAGTGGCTTGTCTAATACAGAGTTCGTGAAAGTCATGAACTGAACATCACCAAAAGCAACATGAGACAAATTGCAAAGTATATATGATGGAGATACTAAAGTGAAAGAAGCCAAACTACAGAATCTGAGAGCTCAATTTGAAAAGCTAAAAATGAAGGATGAGGAGAAAATAGTTGACTATCTGCAAACAGTGGATGAAAATGTGAGTGTTATAAGAGGACTCAGAGAAGAAGTCAAATATGAAGTTATTGTCAAGAAGGTACTCAGATCTCTCAATCGAAAGTATGACACCAAAGTTTTTGCCATTGAAGAAGCTAAGGATCTAACCACCTTCTCTGCGGATGAATTGTTTGGGTCTCTATCAGCCTATGAGATGAGAACAATAAGTGGAGAACCTTCAAAGAGAGAGGTTGTCTTCAACACAACACAAAAAGAAAAAGAACAAGCTTCATATGAGCATAAAAATGACTGTAATGCTACTCTAGCAAAATTTGTAAGGAAGCTCAAAAGAGGTTCAGGAAAGTACAAAGGTAAGTTGTCATTCAAATGTTGCAATTGTCGCAAGATTGGACACTTTGCATCTAAGTTCCCTTATGGTGAAAAGCATGAAGATGAAAAGAAAAACATGAAAGCTTTTGGCAAGGAAAAGATGAAGAATTCTTATAAGCCAAGGAGAAGAAATTTTAGGAGAAAGAGAAGTCTTTACACATTTGAAGATGAAGCCTCTAATGAAGAAAGTGTCTCTGAAGATTGTTGCAGTGAAGGTGAAAGAGAAGTCAATCTCTTCATGACACAAGGAGATTTATCTGATGAACATTTTGTTGATGATGAAGAAGAGGAAATTGTAGTTGAAGTAGATATTGAGGGTTAACTTGTGAGTGCACTAGAAGAACTTAGAAAAGTGAGAAAGGAATATAAAAAGTACATGAATGTTGTTGCTGAAGAACAAGACCCACTAAACAAATCACTTGAGGAATCAAATACAACAATTTCTTATTTGAGAATCCAGTTGGAAGAAGCAAAAAGGATATATGAAGTGACAAAATCAGATTTAGAAAAGAAGGATAAGGAGTGTCAAAAATTGGAAGAAGACCTTGTAAATTTAAGAAGAGAATTGGAAAATAATAAAGATGAACTCAACATGAGGATTAAGTATGGTGGCAACACTAAAGAATTAAACAAAATGTTAAGTATGTAGAAGCACAACAAGGACATTAATGGTTTTGGTTTTGAAAAGGGACAATGTTCTAACAGTAAATATTCATCAGACAAGGAGATACACTTCACCTCTTCAAGTGAAAGTGAAGTCAAATAAAAATTCACAGTCAACAAGCCCAAAGAGAAGAAGACATATGTTGCTGCTACAAAGTATCAGTCAATGAACCAGCATGTTGATCTTAAAAGGAAAGAAAATGTTAATAATGGAAGCTTCATAAAGGTCAAGGATACAAGAAGGAAGAGCTCAAGAAGACCAAACTATGATGCTCCAAGGAGATAAATGAGAAACAAATTCAATAATGAGTAATATGTACCTCAATTCCATGGCTACTGCTATAAATGTAACACTTATGGTCATAGAATTGCTGAGTGTAAACTTATACATATATCTCCACCTAGTTTTGAAAGTAGAAATCAATTTGTTGAGCTTAGAGATATTAATGTCAACATCTGACCACTAAGTAAAAGAAGACAGTGTCAACATTTGAACCTAATGAAAAACTAGAACCAAATAGGATAGTAGAAAAGAAGAAAGAAACCAAGAAAGTTTGGGTAGAAAAGGATAAAGACAATGCTAAGTCAAGTTTGATTGTTCAAACTACCCTACATGTTGAAAGAAAAAACTTGTGGGTAGTTGATAGTGGGTGTTCCAACCACATGAGTGGTGATAAAAAGAAATTCATTAAGCTTGAAGATTGGAATGGTGGTTCAGTGAGGTTTGGAGAAAAGTCATCAATCAAAATCAAGGGTAGAAACACACTACACAATTATGGCAAGCTTAAAGCTCATGATGTATATTATGTGGAAGGTCTGAAACACAATCTACTAAGTGTGAGTCAAATGTTTGACAAAGGATATAAGTTTACATTTGATTCCAAGGGCTATGAAATAAGAAAAGAGAGTAGTGGTCAACTTGTTGCTCGAGGAAAAATGACAGATGGCAATGTATATAATCTTAAGGAATGTTTTGAGTCTCAATGTATGATGGGACAAGTTGATGAGAGATGGCTATGGCACAGAAGGTTAGGACACATTAATTTTGACAATTTGGTCAAAGTAAGCAAGAATGGATATGTAAGGCACATACCACGGATTATCAAACCTACAAGCACCTTCTGTGATGAGTGTTAAAGAGGGAAGAAAACTAAAGTAAGCTTCAAGACTAAAGAATACTCAACTACAAGGCCGCTAGAACCTGTTCATACTGACTTATGTGGGCCTACAAGGACAAGAGCATTATATGGAGAAAAATACTTTATGTTGCTTATAGATGATTTTTTAAGACTGACATGGGTCTCCTTCTTGCAAGACAAGTCACAAGCATTTGACAGATTCAAGGTCTTCAAGAAGATGGTAGAAAAGGAGAGTGGTTACAAGCTTAAATGCCTAAGGTCAGACCATGGAGGTGAGTTCACTTCAAATGAGTTTGAAGATTACTGTGAGAGGAATGGAATTAGAAGACAATATTCAACCCCTAGAACACCACAACAAAATGGTATTATGGAAAGGAAGAATACAACAGTCAAATAGATGGCAAGGACAATGTTAAATGAAGAAAATTTGTCTGATGTTTATTGGAAAAAGGCAGTTCACACTGTTGTATACACGCTAAATAGAGTACAATTATAGGTGAACAACAATATGACACCTTATGAACTATGGTATGATAGGAGACCCTTAGTCAAGTATTTCAAAGTGTTTAGCAACAAATGCTTCATCAAAAGAGATGAAGATGGACTAGGTAGCTTTGAATCAAGAAGTGATGAAGGTATATTTTTTAGGCTACTCTACTCACAACAAAGCCTACAAATGTTTTAACAAAAGGCTGAAGAAAGTGGTTGAAAGTGTACATGTGAGAATTGATGAGGATTTACATAAAGGTAAAAAGACTACAATAAATCAAATTGAAGAATCACACAGTGAAGATGAAGATCAATCTGAGAGTGATCAAGAAAAGAAGCATCAAGCAAAGCCCCCAACAGATACGTGCAAAAGAATCACCCAAAAGATAATATTATTGGCAACAACAATGATGGTGTGCAAACTAGAATAAGAGCAAGGAACACTCGACAAGTAATTTTTTTCCTCATGACTAAGATGGAACCCATAACATATGAGGAGGCCAACAAGAGTAAGAGGTGGATGAAGGCTATGGAAGAAGAATTGCAACAGGTTAAGAAAAACAAAACCTGGTAACTGGTTCCTAGACTTGCAGACAAAAATATCATTGGGACAAAATGGGTCTACAGGAATAAGATGTATGAAGAAGGTAAGGTAATAAGGAGTAAGGCAAGACTAGTATGAGAGGGTTATGCCCAAGTAGAGGGCATAGATTTTGAGGATACATTTTCACCTATTGCAAGGCTTGAAGCAATCAGCATGTTCTTGGCCTTTTCAGCCTACAAGGGATACAAAGTGTATCAAATGGATGTCAAATCAGAAATTCTTAAATGGAAATCTTGAAGAAGAAGTATACATAGAAAAATCTGAAGGGTTTCAGCTGCATGAAGCTGAGAACTTTGTTTGCAGATTGAAGAAAGCATTATATAGTCTAAACCAGGCACCTAGAGCATGGTATTCCAAGTTGGATAAATAATTACATCAGCAAGGATTCAAAAAGGGAAATACTGATAGTAACTTGTACATAAGGGGGGATGGAGACCACATGATCCTAACTTAGTGGTATATATAGATGACATCATCTTTGGAAGCAACAAATATGTTCTATGCAAAGAATTTGTTGATTAGATGCAGTCAGAATTTGAGATGTCCATGCTTGGAGAGTTATCATATTTTTTTGGTTTGCAAATATCACAGCAAAATAAAGCCATATTCATCTCTCAAACTAAGTATGATAAAGACATGTTGGAGAAATTTTAAATGTAAGACAGCGAACCAGTTAGTACCCCCATGGTAACAGGATGCAAGTTAAGAAAAGATGATGAGTCACCTAGTGTTAATCAGACCTTGTATAGATCCATGATTGGAAGCCTATTGTATCTTATAGCTTCAAGGCTTGATATAGTTCAAGTTGTATGCATGGTTGCAAGATCTCAAGTAGCTCCTAAGAAATCACATGTCAATGTTGTTAAGAGGATATTCAAGTATCTACAGGGGACACTTACTTATGGCTTATGGTATCCAAAGAAAGGATATTTCACTTTGCAAACCTATACTGATGTTGACTAGGCAGAAGGTGTAGATGATAGAAAGAGCACCAGTGGTGGAGCTTACTTCCTTGGAGATAGATTGGTGTCATGGCATAGCAAAAAACAAGTCTAATCACTATCAATTGTTAAAACAGAGTATATTGCAACTCCTACATGTTGTTCTCAAGTTTTGTGGATGAAGCAAACTTTCAAAGACATTCAGGTAGAAGTTTCAGATCCTATTCCCATCATGTGTGACAACTCAAGTGCAATAAATATATCAAAGAACCCTATTATGCATTATAGGACAAAGCACATTGCGATCAAATATCATTTGCTTAGGGAAAAGGTTGCAAAGAAAGAAGTGAAAGTTGATTATGTTTGTACTGGTGAGAAAATAGTTGATATCTTTACTAAGCCACACAGGGGCTTCACTAGTTAGGAAATATTATATCAGGTGCATTCATATTGGGGGGTTTAATATCCCAAAAATGAGGGTACAATATATTGCCTATCGGTGAAAATAGGGGATTTTTTAATTCGGACTATGAAAAAAAGCAATATTTGGTGAAAATACGTAGGCTTTTAATTCAACTTGTGTATTGGGAGGGGGTGACAAAAAAGGAATTTAGGGAAATATTTTTGAAAATAGGGGGATTCTTTAGTATGCCATGAACTCACGTGTTGTAACCCAGGTTCATTAAGTGAAGCCCCCATGCTAAGCCACTGCCCAAGGACAGTTTTGAGTAATTGAGAAAAAAATTGGGTGTTGTTTCACCCTCCTTCCGCACTTAAACCTATGTACAATCTCAGGAGGAGGTTGTTTCACCCTTTTCCATTGTTGTCAAAGGGGGAGAAATTGGTCAGAGTGTGGTCTGAAAGTGTGTTGAAATCAATTCCAAAGGGGGAGATTGTTCGCATTATTGTCATTGATGTCAAGGGATGTCAAATGGTTGCAAAATAGTAGGTAGCAATTGTGATGTCAAGGGATGTCAAGAGGTTGCAAAGAAGCAGATAGCAGTTGTGCATAACATGCAAGTTATGTTATGCAATTGTACATAACGCGTCGTGTTATGTTGCAGGGGTTTCAACCAGACTCATCGTCTCCACATGTCAGCAACAGTGAACGAGTCCTGAGTTGGGGTTGAGAGCCGTGATTTCTGCATGGAAGCAGTTGTTTGGTTCATGTGTATCTGTGGGTTCCATGATGTATTCAAATGCAAAGATGAGAGCATGCAAGATAACACTTGAATGAAGGAAAGATCATCCACAACTAACCCGCAGCGTTGAGATAGAAGATGCACTAGTCATGCGGGATAAGAGTTTCATTAAGGTCGAAGACCCCCCCCCCCCCACGTTTTCTCCCAACATGATTGGTGAGCCTTGGTAACCATGTAGGACAAGTAAATTCAAAGGGAAATGTGTGCCCCGCTATCCCGCACCATGCAAAGTGTGTGCATGTTATCCGTGCGGGATAATTTCATGCAAGTCATAGCGACACCCCGCTATCTTGCGGCTTGTTTGAGTAGAGATTGGAGGTCTTGTAAGGTAACACAAGTAGAAGCAAGAGTTGTTTCCCACCATCTCGTGGCATGATGGATGTGTGAATGGTGACCATGCGAGGTTAAAATGAAAAAGGCAAGAATCGGGCTTCCCGCTATCTTGCATCATCAAAAAGTGAGGAGCAATGGTCATGCGAGGAAATGCAAGGTGGAGCGAGATATGTATCCCGCTATCCAACAATAATAAGTAAGACAGGACGTTGGTCATGCGGGGTAACATGAAGAGAGCGGTGAATGGTGTTGGTATTATGGATGTGTTGCATTAGTTTTGTCATTGATGTCAATACTTGTCAACACTTATCAGCACTGAAGATCTTTGGTTATGTTCACCGGCATGTTCAATGACTTATGCATAGTCCCTGGTATCTGATTCACCGGCAGGTTATATTATTCACCAGCACTAAGTACAGGTCGAGTCTTGGTTTTCTAACTCACTAAGTTCATATGCATCAAGACATAACATAAATATATCATTACAAGATTTTCAACCAAGTTCACATGAATGTAAAGCATTAATCATCTAAATATGATATTTAATCTTTAGATAAACATCACTGTCATACTGGTTTGGAACAATAATCTAGTCCCATCTCTAGCAACACAAATTTACACTTTCCAAAAATGGAAATATACATTAAAAGAAAATATCGAAATGGGTAAACATTTCCCAATGAAATATAATCCCTTGCATATATTTAAAACAAATACACCATATGAAAATTTAATATATTTATATTTTTTTTTAACTAAAATAAAAATAATAAAAAAAAAGATGAAGGGTGACACACCCTAGAGCAGTTGCGGGCCCACCTCCCATCCACCGAAGTGGGGCAGTCATGCCCTAATCATCGAGCCTGCGGCCACCATAGTGGATGCAGCCCCTCGGCCTCTACACAGTGGAGTTGGGGTCTCTGCGGCCACCGTGGTGGTCGCAGACCCTTCGGCCTCCACCTTGTGGAGCAGGATTTCTACGGCCACTTATGTGGACGCAGACCCTCTGCCTCCACACAGTGGATGCAGGGGTCTCTGCGGCCATCGTGGTGGGCGCAGAGGCTTCGTCTGCGACTCTGTGGAGTGGCGGAAAAGGGAGGGGCGAGGGTTGAGCTTCGGCTCCGCAAAATCCCAAATTTTCCGCCTTTAACAAAATTAAATCATCGACTTAAATTTTAATAAAATAAAACAAATTTCAAAAACATAAACCCCAGATTTATTAAATCCACAGTCTCACAGAGGCTTTATATATATATATATATATATATATATATATATATATATATATATATATATATATATATATATATATATATATATATATATATATATATATATATATATATATATATATAAACTCACAGGTTATCAAAATACTCAAAAATTGAAGAATAATTAAAACCACAAGCAATTCTCTTCAAACAAATCCCATATACGGGCAACATGAATCATTTCTCGCCCATGATTTCACCAACTTTTCAAGAACACAAGCTATTATGCATGGATTTAGAAACCCAACCCAAATCCAACCAAGAAATCAATATGGGAGATTTAAACCCAAACAAAACAGGGAGAATACCAAACACAAATCTTTGATTAAGCAAATAATCAAAATGATATACAGATTCCTACCCGTTTTAGCCATCCTAGATGAGATTTGTTGCCTCCAAGCTCCGGATCAAATCTTCCCTTCTAGGAATATTTTTCCCAAAATTTCCTCCAGAGCTTTTTCCAAAATGTCTCTCTGGGAAATTATTTTTCCAAAAATTCTCCCCCCAAAATATTTCCAAACCTAGGCTTAAATAGAAGAATCCCCTGACCTAATCCCTTAATTTAGAATTTAAACAACTTTTGAATAAAAAGAATAAAATAAAATAAAATAAAAGAAAAATCATTCTTTTCAACTATTAAAATAATCTACACTTGTTGTTCTAGTTAAAAATGAAAATGCTTTTCTCCCTCATTTAATTTTAATTTTCTCAATATTAACAAAGCTAATAGTTGTATTTTACAATATTAATGAGGATAAAATATTTTTAATTAAATTAAATTCTTAAAATCAATCTTACACACTATATAAAATATATATGAATAAAACTTACTTTTCTAATCACAATTGATTTTCTTAAATAATTAAAATTAACCTTTCTATTCCAAAAAGCAAAAGGGATTAAATTATTTCTATTTCGAATAAATTTAAATCTTCCCTTTCAAAATGCATAAACTAAATAAATTAATGATTTAAAATTAACCATTAAATTAAACTTGTTAATAACATGAATAGGGCAATTTTTAAATAAATGATTAATTATATGAAAGAAACCTATTTACTTTAGTTTCTTAATTCTTAATGTGTAAATAAACACATTAAATCAGAATAAATACTAAAGATTAAATACTTTATTTTACCACACACCAAGCATGCAAACCAAGTAAGCCAACCAATTACCCGACTCGCAAACCCAAATGAAAAGGAAACTGACAGACCATAGGCGACACTCACTTGAGCATGGTTAGGGTAAACTAGGGGTTTTACAACCACCTAACCCAAATTCTAAGGACGAAAGAGGTATACTCAACCCTACAAATCTAGGTGAAGACGAACCTCGCACCTAGGCGGTATTGTACCTGCAATCTCCTGCAACCAAGAGTCACACAAGCAAGCATATATATATATATATATATATATATATATATATATATATATATATATATATATATATATATATATATATATATATATATATATATATATATATATATATATATATATATATATAATGAAGATGTTGTTGGCATTATAATAGACAAGAGAAGATTGTTGGCATTTCAATAAGGATATTGAGAAGGTTGTTAATGATTATGGATATAACTGATTAAGGATGTTTACTATCTTAACAATATTATTTTGTCATTGATGTCAAGAAATTGATTTTCTGATTTAGTATGATGTTACCATATCTTAAGAAGTATGTTTTGAAGAGAATTAAGATGTCGGTAAAAGACACAGAAAGAATGTGATGAATAAGGGAAGGAATAAGTTATTCAATGAGCAACTATTACCGAGTTAGACAATGATGAGATCATGATGTTTAGATTGTTTTGATATCCTACATATGCTATTGTTTGTAAGGTTAAATACTATACTATGTTACCGAGCAAGGAACCTAGTCGGTAAACCCTAAGGAACCTAGTCAATAAACCCTAAGGTTATCGCTATCAATTAATGAAGGCGGAATGTCTACCGAGTGAAGTTTAGTATTTACCAAGTTGCAACCGAGTAATAACAGAATGCATTGGATGAATACATGCGCTATTTAATGATGGAAGCTGATGATCTGAATATGATTAAATGATTTATACAACGTGTATGAAGTTTGTTAAGGATCTATGGCAATGGAAGATCGGTAGGAAAATCTATAGCTCAGATTGAACTGCAATACCCTAGCACAAGTTGCAAGAAATGTATGCAAGTTCCAAGGCGAGGTTAAACATTTTCAGATCGAAGGATACATTGAACTTGGTCAAGATTGAAGATCTGATGGCTATGATTGATCATGGGAAATGTGATCAAGGAGATTAAGTGGTT
Organism: Cryptomeria japonica; assembly: GCF_030272615.1. NCBI lineage: Eukaryota > Viridiplantae > Streptophyta > Pinopsida > Cupressales > Cupressaceae > Cryptomeria > Cryptomeria japonica. Next base: position 525,676,714 of record NC_081413.1, read on the forward strand.
AGCAATTGTTTATAAATAAGGAATTGTTGATAAATAATGTATGCGGGCAAGTGTAAGCACAGGGATGCTACATAGTGATTACCGAGCACAGAAGCTTGAAGACCTATTTGAATAACAGAGTAAGGAGCCCAGTAGAGGGACAAGATAAGTCCTATGACTAGATTGTATTGAGCAAATAAGAATCTGCTTTAGCATTTTAGATGTGAAGTTGCAGATAGCTTTTATTACTGTTATTTATTTGTAAGTGACAGAAAATCTCTTAACCGAGTGGACTTAACAGTCTTATTTGAAAATCCTCTAGCAACGTGACATTCTGATTGAGTGTTTGAAACCCTTTAACAAGGTCACCTCTAACAAGGTGAAGATCCTAATAGATCTGAGGGAAATCCCTTAGCCGGGTCACATCTAGCAATGTGTTTGTAATCTTTAATAGGATTTTCTTTTAACCAAGCATACTCTAGAAGAGTATATTTCTTAGTGGGTCCGAAATCCCATAGTGGTTTTTCCCTATTTGGGTTTCCACGTTAAATTTGGTGTTATATATTTTGTGGTGTTATCTGTTTATGAGTTTACATGTTTTACAGTTTTGGTTACATATCTGTTAAAGCTACCGAGGTTGAATTTGTGAAATATATTGAAGATTAAGTTTGTATGATTCACCCCCCCTCCCTCTCATCTTATTAACAGATGTTAACTCGAGATTAATAACAAGAATCAGGAGGATAATTAAACTTACATAAGAATCGATGCGAAAGCACATTAACAGGTACGCACAATAATCATAATATCTTACTACAACATTACCTCATGGTAATTCAACCATTCAAGAATGCCACATAAAAAGTCAACCAAGGTCAAACCCAGTTTTACAAAGCTAACTAGGGTAGGGGCTCTACATCCTCCCCCCCTAGGCTCCGACTTACTCCCGGAAGTCGTAAGACTAAGCAGAAATCATGCAACACATATTAGCCCTGAAACTCATTTAACAATTATTAATTTGCACATATAAATATTTTCTCAATAATTGAAACATTATTGTTAAATCCTCTACGAATGTCATTATCCATTGGCAAGATACATCTAAAACCATACACTTCTTAAAATATTCTAGGAATTATCCACAATCATAGCAGAGAAACAAGAATTTTCTTCCTTTCATTACACCAAATTAAAGAATTAAAATATATAGACAACAATTACTATACTCATCTATCAAACATGACCAGAAAACATGCCATCACGATCAATTTCTTTTACCAATACATCTTTTCATAAAACTTTATCGCATAGAACTAGCTTCAAAATTCAATTTCTACAACCAAGTTAACTTTCAATAAATAAGAGCAACATAAATAACTCAATTGTTTACACTTGCCAGGCATTAAAAAAAAAGTTTTCCAAAGACTATGTCCCTTAACATAGTGACAAGTTAACACAATTTACTCCATGATTACACATGATAATTATCCAAATAACTGGAATGCACAACATAAAAGGCCACATGTGAGCATGTCTAATGCCCGTTCAAAGATAACATGCACGATCAACATCTCACTCAAAGGCTTGATGGTGCTAGGGCACAACATAGCGGTGCTACCTTCCATACAAGACCTTCGTGAACATCCCTTGTTGAATAAGGTGGTTAGCATCCAAGAGATAGTCACCGCACATAGGTAGGTAGTGGAACTTAGCTGCATCACAGCCTCACATACCCCCATCCTCTAGGTTCCTTATGTCTACTTCCTCATACACACTCAACCAAGACCGTCTCATACGTCCTTGGAGATGAATTTCACATTTTAACACAAGACCAGCATACGAAAACAATAAGGATAAACCAGTTTAGCCACCAAAGTACAGAAGAATAAAGATAATAATCATGAATTCCAATAGTAAGGCAAGAAAATAATCTGGAATTTGCAACACCAAATCAAGTATGTAAAAGATCACAAGATTGTGGCTAAACCTTCAAAATCAAAATAAAATAAATTGCTGGCCCACAAGGAAATAAATAAATAAAAAATATCATAAGTGCACATTACATCACTATGTGACTAGCATCTAGCCACCAATGAGGAAGGAAGGAACAATCATCTAGCTATTGCAGTAGCTCATCATGTGGTGCAACATAGTCACACTACCCACATGGCATGGCGGTGTGCACCTCGACATCACTCCACATCACGTCGTCACGCGGCATGGCTCTACCCTAAACCTATCGGTAGGTTGCATGGCAATGTCTACTACATCTCGCATCGTGTCTCAGCACAACATGGCAATACTCCGAGCGGAAAGGGCACGCAATGGACATATCCCCCATGGCAATGTCTACTACATCCTACATCGTGTCTCAGCATGGCATGGCAATACTCCAAGTGGAAAGGGCACCCAATGGACGTATCCCGCATGGCAATGTACCTCGCAGAAAAGGGAACGCGCAGGTCACACCCCACATAGCGACGTACCTCTCAAGATACTCGTCGTAAGCCAGAGGTATGCATGGCTAAGGTCCACCCACATGTCTACCAACGCTGGACAATTGGCAGCTCATGTGAAAAATAATATACCTTTCATGAAGACAAGGAAAAATATCCTCCAATAAAACCATCATTTTGCTCAAGAACTGACATCAATATGCTCAAATAAAGGATAGGAATAGGCTGGCACACATGAACTTTATAAATTGGTTCATCATAAGGGAAAGTATTGAGTACACCTATAATACAATTTCATTACAAAACTATATTTTTCCTCGAAATAAAGAACCTAAAGTCACTTCGCATCGACATTACTCGTTTGTCGTTCCATACTATTCAGGGAATGGTGACTTCTAATACTACCCCTTCACATACTGACTTATCAACAACCTGTGGGTTGGTACTCAGTAAGGAAACATAAAAAAACTACATCACAATAACAATATGGTTTCCCATACTCATAAGCAAACGTATCCTCCATGGTTGATTACTTCACCATCCCATGGGTACACATAGCAAGCACGGGTTTCTTACAATACACAAGGAATAGCACCATTACTAGTTTAATCACATTTACGGGGAGTACTTTTCAATACGCTATCATCTACTCAAGACAGGTTTTACCTATGCTTTCGACATGAATAACTAAATCAAGTTTATTCTAGATACAAGTACTCAAATTCTTAACAATTCACCATTACATAAGGAAATAACATCATTCCGATATCTTTTCTAAATCCATTAAACACTCACAACCACATTACTAACTATGCAAATTTCTTTCTAAAGCTTAAGACTTTCATCTTTCCATAAGCAGCCCAAAAGCAAACATACAATTACATATGCGTTATAAAAATTCTTTTTAAATCAATGCATTCTTAGTAGTATTTCTAAACATCTTATGATTTAGGAAAAGAAAAGGGAAAGAGAGTTTGATAATCAAACTATTTCCTACAAAGGCACAAGATTAACAAGATCACACTACAAGCTAAAATTTCTCACTATAGGTATCATTTATTTGCACGGTTTTCTTTTCGCCACTGTTTTAGAAGGATGTCAAATAGCCTAACATGACATTTCCAATTATTATGGTTGCAATAGATTGTTCTAGTTTTCCAAACAACAGAGATCAAAACAGGTAATCTTATCGATAATGCAAGACCTCTTGAGAACACTCACTATTTTAATACAATACAACCGCATATCATAATTTGCAACCTATCATTGAAAATTCAAGGTACGGTAAGAAGCTAAGCGGGGAGCTATCAACTAAATAATACTCATTTATGCATACACATCAAACAAGCTTTTCATTCTCACTTTCTAAACATAATAAGGCAATTACATATATCCAAAGGCAAGTTCAATGGAGCATTGCTAAAATAGATCTTCAATCAAATTGGTTTAAAGAAACACATAAAACAACCTTTTGTGGAACACATTAGTACACTCTCGAAGATACTATAACATGTTCCCCTTTTGATACTTCTTTTACAACCAAAGCAGTTTCACAAAATCAACTATTCGCATATTAATGCATTAATTAAGATAGAATTTAATTATATTACTCCTACGAAACACATGGAGAATCCTTAATGTAAACATACAATTTCCTCTCAATAACCAATATTAGCTTCCAAACCAAAGCACTTTTATAATCTAAAAACACATAAGCGTTATAAGGCTCACACAAGGGCTCAAGAAGTTGCAACCTTCTCTCGCAAGAATGAAAACTCAAATAATAGATAATTACACATATCAAAAACATTCTAACTTCTAGAGAAAGAGGAGGAAGGGTGATAATCATTCAATTCGCTACATAATAAGCATTCAATATTTACCATACTAGTCCTTCAAGTGGACAACACTAAGCTAGATCATACTCTTACACACGCACATTTCGTACTTTTAGATTCAAGACAACACTAACCAACCCAAATAGATTAGTCAAAAGAGTACAACAATCAATAAGGAAGGTACATTAGACTCTCCTTTAGAATAAGAGAAATCGTAGACCAAGACTTCAATAAGCAGACAAAGCACATACAATCACTCCAAAGCACCCGCATCAAGAAGGTGAAAACAAGGTGTGAACACACACATTACACACAAGCTAAGGTTTGTTCAATCACACACGTACAAAAAGGAGGACAAGCATACACATAAGTTTGATACACCACACACCAACTAAGGGTACAATCGAAACCAGAGATCCCAGTGTTTGCAACATGGGCTCTGATACCAAATGTAATGCCCCACCAAGAAACCCCGAAGGGATTAAGCTAAAACACAAGAATAGAGTGCAATAAAAAAAAATTATGAAGTCAAACACAACATTAAGATACAAGGAGTTATCAAAAGTTCAGATAACACAGCGGAAGCCATCAACTAACACCTAAAGAGCTTCCCAACGCAATTACTTAATTCCACTCAACTCACCCTAACTAAACCAATTAATTTGATTAACTTAATGACAAGATAATACTTAAACAAAGAATAATTTCTTTCATTAAGATTAAATCATAGATAACATATGAATCCACCCATTAAGGTTAAAATATAGCTAATATGATGAAGTTCATTTATTAAGGTTGAAATGTAAATAACCAAATGAATTTCATCTATTAGAATTACAATTTAGGTAATATGACGAGTTCATCCAACAATTGTTATCCATTTATTTCATTCAATTTTTCATTAAACACATGTCATGCATCTTGTTCCAAAACGCACTATAATTTCATCATAATTAGTGAGATCTTCTCATGCATACTTAATTTCATTAACAATTATAGAATTCATTCTGCAAATCAAACTACACTCTTTCATGAACCACTTTACTGCATTAAGAGACGACTGCATACATGCATTTACAATAAACCTCATCTAATCCACATATACATTCTATCAAAAAGCCATCCATACATGCTAACACTAAACACATGAAACATAAGAACAAAAGCATCACATAACACCAAATTGATATCGGAGTTCACCCCTAAAGGGCTACATCTCTGGGTTTGCTCAACTGCAAGACCCCTCTGGTCATTTAAATAAGTTAAGGGTACATATATTTCATGTCATTTACATTCCTGCTATCAAGGTGAATCATACCAATAAACAACCGACCACATCGGTCAATAAATACATAATTGATCCCTACACAGAAACGGATCCAACTGAACATATTAAAACTAATACAAGGTCCATTGCCCGACGGTACTCTAACTAGAGACCTGACCCGCTATGGTCAACCACAGATCAACACTCGACACCCACATAAAGGACAAGATCAGTTATAACACCATCACAAGGCAACAACCAAACTAGAGACCGAAGACATTAATAGGTACCCCAAATCAACCACACGACGGGGTCCAAACAAACATATCAAGGCCTTGCCATTACTTTAAACAAAAGCGAATACAGAAATTAAACTTGCATAGGCAATAATCAGTAGAGACAATCTTTTCCCATATTGATTTAAACACAAAATTCGATCAAGTTTTCTAAATGATCTAAGTTAGATTGCAGTTATCTACCTCATCTAAGTACAGGTCGATTCTTGGTTTTCTAACTCACTAAGTTCGTATGTATCAAGACATAACATAAATATATCATTACGAGATTTTCAACCAAGTTCACATGAATGTAAAGCATTAGTCATCTAAATATGATATTTAATCTTTAGATAAACATCATTATCATACAAGTTTGGAACAATAATCTAGTCCCATCTCTAGCAACACAAATTTACACTTTCCAAAAATGGAAATATACATTAAAAGAAAATATCGAAATGGGTAAACATTTCCCAATGAAATATAATTCCCTTGCATATATTTAAAACAAATACATCATCTGAATATATATATATATATATATATATATATATATATATATATATATATATATATATATAATTTAATAAAATTAATGACTGAACAATAATTGTTATTCATTGAAAATATACGCTAAAACGGACCGACAATTAATATATAATTAATAATATATAAATTATCTAAAATAAAATATATTTAAGATATACACTAATCAATAATCAATAATTAATAATTAATATATAATAATAAAATATATTAATTAAAATTTCATAACAATAAAAAATATTAATTAAAATTTAATAATGATAAAATATATTAATTAAAATTTAATATATTTATATTTTTTTAAAAACTAAAACAAAAATAATAATAAAAAAGACGAAGGGCGACAAACCTTAGGACAGTCGCGGGCCCACCTCCCATCCACAGAAGTGGGGTGGTCGTGCCCTAGTCGTCGAGCCTGCGGCCACCACTGTGGACACAGCCCCTCGGCCTACACACAGTGGAGTTGGGGTCTTTGTGGCCAGTGTGGTGGCCACAGACCCTTCGGCCTCCACCTTGTGGAGTAGGGTTTTTGCGGCCACTAACGTGGACGCAGACCCTCTGCCTCAACACGGTGGACGCAGGGGTCTTTGCAGCCACCGTGGTGGGCGTAGAGGCTTCGGTTGCGGCTCTGCGGAGTGGTAGAAAAGGGAGGGGTGAGAGTTGAGCTTCGGCTCCCCCTGTTCCAAAATCACAAATTTTCCGCCTTTAACAAAATTAAATCGTCGATTTAAATTTTAATAAAATAAAACAAATTTCAAAAACATAAACCCCAGATTTATTAAATCCATAGTCTCACAGAGGCTATAATATATATATTAAAAACTCACGGGTTATCAAAATACTCAAAAATTGAAGAATAATTAAAACCACAAGCAATTATCTTCAAACAAATCCCATATACGGGCAACATGAATCATTTCTCGCCCATGATTTCACCAACTTTGCAAGAACACAAGCTATTAGGCATGGATTTAGAAACCCAACCCAAATCCAACCAAGAAATCAATCTGGGAGATTTAAACCCAAACAAAACAGGGAGAATAGCAAACACAAATCTTTGATTAGGCAAATAATCAAAATGATACACAGCTTCCTACCTTTTTTAGCCATCCTGCATGAGATTTGTTGCAGACCCCAACCTCCAAGCTCCAAATCAAATCTTCCCTTCTAGGAATATTTTTCCCAAAATTTCCTCCAGAGCTTTTTCCAAAATGTCTCTCTGGGAAATTATTTTTCCAAAAATTCTCCCCCCAAAATATTTCCAAACCTAGGGTTAAATAGAAGAATCCCCTGACCTAATCCCTTAATTTAGAATTTAAAAAGCTTTTGAATAAAAATAATAAAATAAATTAAATTAAATAAAAATCAATCTTTTCAACTCTTAAAATAATCTAAACTTGTTGTTCTAATTAAAAATCAAAATGTTTTTCTCCCTCATTTAATTATAATTTTCTCAATATTAACAAAGCTAATAGTTGTATTTCACAATATTAATGAGGATAAAAAAAATTTAATTAAAATAAATTTTTAAAATCAATCTTACACACTATATAAAATATATATGAATAAAACTTACTTTTCTAATCACAATTGATTTTCTTAAATAATTAAAATTAACCTTTCTATTCCAAAAAGAAAAAGAGATTAAATTATTTCTATTTCGAATAAATTTAAATCTTCCCTTTCAAAATGCATAAACTAAATAAATTAATGATTTAAAATCAACCATTAAATTAAACTTGCTACTAGCATGAATAGGGCAATTTTTAAAGAAATGATTAATTATATAAAAGAAACCTATTTACTTCAGTTTCTTAATTACTAATGCGTAAATGAACAAATTAAATCAAAATAAATACTTAAGATTAAATACTCAGTTTTACCACACGCCAAGCACGCAAACCAAGTAAGCCAACCAATTACCCAACCTGCAAACCCAAATAAAAAGGAAACTAACGGACCACAAGCGATGCTCACTTCAGCATGACAAGGGTAAACTGAGGGTTTTACGACCACCTAACCCAAATTCTAAGGACCAAAGAGGTATACTCAACCCGGTGAATCTAGGTGAAGACAAACCTCGCACCTAGGCGGTACTATACCTGCAATCTCCTGCAACCAAGAGTCACACAAGCATATATATATATATATAATGAAGATGTTAGCTCGAGATTAATAACAAGAATCAGGAGGATAATTAAACTTACATAAGAATTGATGTGAAAGCATATTAACAGGTACGCACAATAATCATAATATCTTACTACAACATTACCTCATGGTAATTCAACCATTCAAGAATGCCACATAAAAAGTCAACCAAGGTCAAACCCAGCTTTACAAAGCTGACTAGGGTAGGGGTACTACATCCTCCCTCCCTAGGCTCCAACTTACTCCCAAAAATCGTAAGGCTAAGCGGAAATTAGGCAACACGTATTAGCCCTGAAACTCATTTAACAATTATTAATTTGCACATATAAATATTTTCTCAACAATTGAAACATTATTGCTAAATCCTCTACGAATGTCATTATCCATTGGCAAGATACATCTAAAACCATACACTTCTTAAAATATTCTAGGAATTATCCACAATCATAGCAGAGAAAGAAGAATTTTCTTCCTTTCATTACACCAAATTAAAGTAGTAAAAGATATAGACAACAATTACTATACTCATCTATCAAACATGCCATCATGATCAATTTCTTTTACCAATACATATTTTCATAAAACTTTATCGCATAGAACTAGCTTCAAAATTCAATTTCTACAACCAAGTTAACTTTCAATAAATAAGAGCAACATAAATAACTCAATTGTTTACACTTGCCAGGCATAAAAAAAAAAGTTTTCCAAAGACTGTCCCATAACATAGTGACAAGTTAACACAATTTAATCCATGATTAAACATGATAATTATCCACATAACTGGAATGCACAACATAAAAGGCCACATGTGAGCATGTCTAATACTCGGTCAAAGATAACATGCATGATCAGCATCTCTATGCCTGATCTCAGAACAATAATATGATCATAAATATCCAACATCTCACTCAAAGGCCTGATGGTGCTAGGGCACACCATAGCAGTGCTACCTTCCATACAAGACCTTCGTGAACATCCCTTGTTGAATAAGGTGGTTAGCCTCCAAGAGATAGTCACCACACATAGGTAGGTAGTGGATCTTAGCTGCATCATAGCCTCACATACCCCCATCCTCTAGGTTCCTTACATCTTTTTCCTCATGCACACTCAACCAAGACCGTCTCATATGTCCTTGGAGAGGAATTTCACATTTTAACACAAGACCAGCATACAAAAACAATAAGGATAAACCAGTTTATCCACCAAAGTACACAAGAATAAAGATAATAATCATCAATTCACAGTAAGGCAAGAAAATAATCTAGAATTTGCAACACCAAATCAAGTATGTAAGAGATCACAAGATTGTGGCTAAACCTTCAAAATCAAAATAAAGTAAATTACTGGCCCACAAGGAAATAAAATATATATATATATATATATATATATATATATATATATATATATATATATATATATATATATATATATATATATATATATATATATATATATATCATAAGTGCACATTACATCACTGTGTGACTAGCATCTAGCCACCAACGAGGAAGGAAGGAACAATCATCTAGCTATCACAGTAGCTCATCATGTGGTGCAACATAGTCACAATACCCACATGGCATGGTTGTGTGCACCTCGATATCACCCCGCATCTTGTCATCACGCGGCATGGCTCTACCCTAAACTTGTCGGTAGGCTGCATGGCAATGTCTACTACATCTTGCATCGTGTCTCAGCACGGCATGGCAATAATCCAAGCAGAAAGGGCACGCAATGGACGTATCTCGCATGGCAATGTCTACTACATCCTGCATCGTGTCTCAGCACGGCATGGCAATACTCCAAGCGGAAAGGGCACGCAATAGACGTATCTCACATGGCAATGTACCTCATGGAAAAAGGCACACGCAGGTCACACCCTGCATAGCGACGTACCTCTCAGGATACTCATCGTAAGCCAAAGGTATACATGGCTAAGGTCCACCCACATGTCTACCAATGCTGGACAATTGGCAGCTCATGTGAAAAATAGCATACCTTTCATGAAGACAAGGAAAAATATCCTCCAATAAAACCATCATTCTGCTCAAGAATTGAAATCAATATGCTCAGAAAAATGATAGGAATAGGCTGGCACACATGAACCTTATAAATCGGTTCATCATAAGGGAAAGTATTGAGTACACCTATAATACAGTTTCATTACAAAACTGTATTTTTCCTCGAAATAGAGAAGCTAAAGTCGCTTCATGTCGACATTACTTGTATGCCATTCCATACTATTCAAGGAATGGTGACTTCTAATACTACCCCTTCACATACTGACTTATCAACAACCCGTGGGTTGGCACTCAGTAAGGAAACATAAAAAAGCTGCATCACATAAACAGTATGGTTTCCCATACTCATAAGCAAACATATCCTCCATGGATGATTACTTCACCATCCCATGGGTACACATAGCAAGCACGGGTTTCTTACAATACACAAGGAATAGCACCATTACTAGTTTAATCACATTTACGAGGAGTACTTTTCAATACGCTATCATCTACTCAAGACAGGTTTTATCTATGCTTTCCACATGAATAACTAAATCAAGTTTATTCTAGATACAAGTTCGTATGCATCAAGACATAACATAAATATATCATTACGAGATTTTCAACCAAGTTCACATGGATGTAAAGCATTAATCGTCTAAATATGATATTTAATCTTTAGATAAACATCATTGTCATACTGGTTTGGAACAATAATCTAGTCCCATCTCTAGCAACACAAATTTACACTTTTCAAAAATGGAAATATACATTAAAAGAAAATAGTGAAATGGGTAAACATTTCTCAATGAAATATAATTCTCTTGCATATATTTAAAACAAATACACCATCTGAAAATATATATATATATATATATATATATATACCTAATTTAATAAAATTAACGACTGAATATTCATTGAAAATATATGCTAAAATGGACCGACAATTGATATATAATTAATAATATATAAATTATCTAAAATAGAATATACATTAATCAATAATTGATAATTAATAAATAATAATAAAATATATTAATTAAAATTTACTAATAATAAAATATATTAATTAAAATTTAATATATTTATATTTTTTTAAAACTAAAACTAAAATAATAATAAAAAAGACGAAGGGCGACAAACCCTAGGGCAGTCGCAGGCCCACCTCCCATCCACGCAAGTGGAGCGGTCGTGCCCTAGCCGTCGAGCCTACGGCCACCACGGTGGACGCAGCCCCTCGGCCTCCACACAGTGGAGCTGGGGTCTCTGCGGCCCCTGTGGTGGTCACAAACCCTTCGGCCTCCACCTTGTGGAGCAGGGTTTCTGTGGCCACTTACGTGGACGAAGACCCTCTGCCTCTGCATGGTGGACGCAGGGGTCTCTGCGGCCACGGTGGTGAGCGCAGAGGCTTCGATTGCGGCTCTGCGAAGTGGCTGAAAAGGGAGGGGTGAGGGTTGAGCTTCGGCTCCCCCCGTTCCAAAATCCCAAATTTTTGACCTTTAACAAAATTAAATCGTCGATTTAAATTTTAATAAAATAAAACAAATTTCAAAAACATAAACCACAGATTTATTAAATCCACAGTCTCACAGAGGCTATTAGACAAAAGATCGATCTGTATGATACAATGAAATTGTAGCGGGTATAGTTTAGTGGTAAAAGTGTGATTCGTTCTATCATTATATTCAACAGAGTTGAAGGATCTTTCAACTCTCGTCTATATTTTGAAAAAAAAAAATCTATATTTCTATATAGGTTCCAAACCTCTCCTATGAATATCCCAGTTCAGGAAAGGAATTGTGCACATTCTCGTAATTTGGATTTGGAATGATAAAAAAACCCTATTTTCCATTCCATCCAAGATGGCGAAATAGAATGTAGAATGTTTTCAAGGATTAGATCGATCTATCTAATCAGATCAATTGAAGATCCATGGATATCAAAAGATTATTTTTCATCGTAACTAAATGTTCAACTGCTAGAATAGCAAAAGCTGGAGCCAGATAGCTAGATAACAATGACTTTGGTTTACTTGAGTCACCGTGATTTTTTTTGAGCTCGACGGAATTTGATTTCCTCTAGGATCACAATCTGTGTGTGTGTGTGTGTGTGTATATATATATTTTAAAACTCACAGGTTATCAAAATACTCAAAAATTGAAGAATAATTAAAACCACAAGCAATTATCTTCAAACAAATCCCATATACGGGCAACATGAATCATTTCTAGCCCATGATTTCACCAACTTTGCAAGAAGACAAGCTATTATGCATGGATTTAGAAACCCAACCCAAATCCAACCAAGAAATCAATCTAGGAGATTTAAACCCAAACAAAATAGGGAGAATACCAAACACAAATCTTTGATTAAGCAAATAACTAAAATGATACACAAATTCCTACCTTTTTTAGCCATCCTGGATGAGATTTGTTGCAGACCCCAACCTCCAAGCTCCGGATCAAATCTTCCCTTCTAGGAATATTTTTCCCAAAATTTCCTCTAGAGCTTTTTCCAAAATGTATCTCTGGGAAATTATTTTTCCAAAAATTCTCCCCCCAAAATATTTCCAAACCTAGGGTTAAATAGAAGAATCCTCTGACCTAATCCCTTAATTTAGAATTTAAACAACTTTTGAATAAAAAGAATAAAATAAAAATCATTATTTTCAACTGTTAAAATAATCTAAACTTCTTGTTCTAATTAAAAACCAAAATGCTTTTCTCCCTCATTTAATTTTATTTTTCTCAATATTAACAAAGCTAATAGTTGTATTTCACAATAATAACGAGGATAAAATATTTTTAATTAAATTAAATTCCTAAAATCAATCTTACACACTATATAAAATATATATGAATAAAACTTACTTTTCTGATCACAATTGATTTTCTTAAATAATTAAAATTAACCTTTCTATTCCAAAAAGCAAAAGGGATTAAATTATTTATATTTCGAATAAATTTAAATCTTCTCTTTCAAAATGCATAAACTAAATAAATTAACCATTAAATTAAACTTGCTACTAACATGAATAGGGCAATTTTTAAATAAATGATTAATTATATAAAAGAAACCTATTTACTTTAGTTTCTTAATTACTAATTCGTAAATCAACACATTAAATCAAAATAAATACTTAGGATTAAATACTCAGTTTTACCACACGCCAAGCACACAAACCAAGTAAGCCAACCAATTACCCGACCCGCAAACCCAAATGAAAATGAAACTGACGGACCACAGACGACGCTCACTTGAGCATGACTAGGGTAAATTGAGGGTTTTACGACCACCTAACCCAAATTCTAAGGACGAAAGAGGTATAGTCAACCCTGCGAATCTAGGTGAAGACGAACCTCGCACCTAGGCGGTACTGTACCTGCAATCTCCTGCAGCCAAGAGTCACACAAGCATATATATATATACATATACATATATATGTATGTATATATACATATATATGTATATATACATACATATATATGTATATGTATATGTATATGTATATGTATGTATATGTATATGTATGTATGTATGTATGTATGTATGTATATATATATATATATATATATATAATGAAGATGTTAGCTCGAGATTAATAACAAGAATCAGGAAGACAATTAAACTTACATAAGAATTGATGCGAAAGCACATTAACAAGTATGCACAATAATCATAATATCTGACTACAACATTACCTCATGGTAATTCAACCATTCAAGAATGCCACATAAAAAGTCAACCAAGGTCAAACCCAGTTTTACAAAGCTGACTAGGGTAGGGGTACTACATTATTAACTATTAAATTGTCTACTGGCATTAAGTTTGGTTTACTGGTATTATGCACTAAGCTTGGTTAAGTTATATTTGGGTTGAAATTAATAGACAACTTATTCAAACCCCCCCCCCCCCCTCTCAGTTGCCTTCAGGTCCTATCAAATGGTTCCCACTATCCCGCACCATTCAAGGTGGGTGTGCGATGGTCAGGTAGGATAAGACAATGAAGCAAAAGAAGGATCCCGCTATATTGCGCCTGTAGATGGATGTAAAGAGGAGCTCCTGGGGTGAGATAAGGAAGAGAGATGATGCATCCCGCCAACCTGCATGAGCAAAATGGGCATATGAACGATGATGTAGGGCAGGTTAAAAGGCAAAATGGCGAAGATCTCGCCATCCTGTAGTGACAGAGGTTAAGGTCATCATGACCATTAGAGGTGTTTCATTCGACACGTTGGCAGCCCAATAAGGACAATAGTTCACATGGTGGTTGACTATGGTTGACCAGGTGACTTAGATGTCGATTATGAAGACTTTTGATGACACATGCGCATGTCGATTGGCACAGTGGTTTTACATGGAGGTCGATCGACCTTGACCATGTGATCTGGGAAAGAATAAGAAGATATAAGGCTCCCTGGTGGACAAAGAAAAAACCAGATATGTAGAAGTCGGTGATAATGGATTCAAATATGGTAGTTGTCGATCTTTTAAGGGTAGGTTGACAGAGGATGGAGAATGCATTAATAGTGATCAAGTTGCAGGCTGGTTGTGTGGCTCGAGGAAGGTTTCCAGATCATTTTGGGTAGAGGAAGATTACTAAACTTAGTAATCTAAGTACATAGAATGGTCAGAAGAAATATTGGATACATTTACTATAGGCAAAAAATATGAGATCAAATTCAGGACAGAGAATAAAATATCTAGAGGTGTAGATCTCCAAGACAATCGACTTGAATAATTTATTCAAGTTTGCAGTAGAGGAAAAATTTGATGTGTAGAGAGTCGATCAAATCCAGCAGAAGGAATGATGAGATTTGACATTAATAGGTGTGGTTGTTGAGATAGAAATAGAGGTGGAAATAAATAATCTCAATGAGTTGACTGTGGGAGTTGAGCATGTTGAATAGTGTAGTATTATTGTTGTGAGAAGATAGAGATATCTGCAGAATTAGAGAGAGTAAGCATATAGCAAGAATAGAGAATACACTGAAGGTGAAGCTGCAGCAGAAAGTAAAAGACAACTAGACAGTGGAAGAAGAAGAAATAGAGGAAGAATTTCAGCAGGCAGAAAGCTTCATTCTCTAGATATGAGAAATTTGTTAAGTGTTACAAAACTCATTTGTAACAAGGCATTATCACTGCATTGTAAATTTTGATAATCTTTGTAAATCTCTGAGTTGGTGCTCAGAGCAGGGGTAGGTGTTCCTTTGAATATGTGCTCATAAAATCAAGGGTTGGTGCTCCTTGGTTTGGTGCCCTAAATTTTAGGGGTTGGTGCTCCTTAGGTTGGTGCCCTAAACATTGTAAACCGATATTTACTGTGATGTTGGATTGGAGTAGTAGAATCCAGCAACTATTCTCACAAAGGTTTTTTTCCACATTAGGTTTTCTTCATATATTTTGTGTTGTGGTTTGTTTTGTGTATATGTTATTAATTAAATTGTAGTTACAGTACTTGCACACATAGTTAAATGTTTTAAAATACGTTGATTCACCCCCTCTCAGTGTCCATTTGTGTTCTTCACTATCCTCTATCACATCCTTCTAAAACCTTCAATTACTTCATCCATTATCCCCACCACATTGATGACTCTAGCTCAACCCACACCCATAATTCTTACGAGAAATATTATTGACTACAAGACATCAATATTAATGAAATCAATTGCAAGTTGCACTACATAGATCAAACTCATACAAATCCTAAGATATATTTTCATCTCACATAGTACAACTCCCTCTAATACCACTAGATGAAGGAAAAAGTCTAAGAACCTAGCTAAGGGTTATTAAACAATGAAGCTCAACTCACACACACATTTAGTTGACCAAAAATAGACACAAAAAATGGACTAACACATATTTGTAGTATTCCAAGTAATAGAATGTATACATGACATGCAAGATACGGCTTTCTGCAAGGTTGAAGATCATCAATAACAACAATGATATTATCATTTGTGACAAAAAATATTTAGAATGATGATTACAATAAGTTCAAGGGATGCATTCATATACATATTAAGGGATTAAAAGAAAAATATTAAAACTTATAAGAGATACAAAGGACCTTCTCAAATTATTATGTATTTCCAAATTGACAATTATATGCCTAATGGGATCAAAACAAACCTAGACTCTTCATAAGATGCTATATAGTTAACTAAGATCTAACATTTTTTTTGTAACAGCCCCAAACTATGGTGTGATGTGAAGGTCCATTTTTTTAATTAAAAAAATAAACTAAAAGTACAAATTGGGCATGATCACATGCAATAGGTCTCCACACATACAATCAAAAATTTGAAAGATACAATCATATTAAACTAATTAAAAAAAATTATACTACTCATAAATAAAACATTATCAAACCAATATCGCATAGCATATACTATCAAGGGAGAAGAATTAAAAAAACTTTCTTTGAATATGTGCAAGGATAAAGCCACAATAAAATATGTTCATGCAAAAACTAAAATATCTTAGAACCATCAAGATTACACATAACAAAGCACACACTTTATCTTGACGCACATTAAAGAAACCTACAAAAGGAAAGAAAATAAAATATTTTTGGTTACATGGGATTACTTATTGGTTGAGTATGCTCTTGCATCAAAATTTGTGCTACGGGTATTACATATGAGAAATGCTAGTATCTCCTAAGACTGATAACTATTATGATTCAAGTGTGAAATTAAACAAGAATATTAGGCAAAATAGAAACAACATGATTAGAAATTTTCAATATCAAAATGAAAAATTACATTGGATATTGGATAATTAATGCATTAGACTGAGATACATATATAGGACAAATATCCTACCTACCCCTATAACTAACTTTCTACATAAGCAAGTTGTCACATAAGCACAACCTAAGTATGATTATATGCAAACACCCCCTCTTAGGCATAGCTTAGGTGAGGAGAAAGAGTAGGCCCCAACATCAAATCACAATTGTTACACATATCGATGGCATTGTTGTCATTGATGTCAAAACTTTGTCAATCTCATATTGCCCCAGTTCTTATTGGTCATCCGGATTTTGGATGGGATTAGTTGATGTGTGCAAATGGTGGTCCAAATGTTTTCTCTCTTGATATTATGGTACAGAATTATTTATAGCTTCACATTATGTTGATGAGAAGATATGAAATGATGTGTCAGTATATTTTTGGAGGATTGGAGTTCTTCGTCTAGACCAGAAGTACTTTTGTTGATTTATCTAGAGAAACTTATCAAGGATTGGAATAAGTATTTGTTAGAATCCAAGAACACTGAGAGGGGGGGTGAATCAGTGTTCTACCAATATGATCAATTTTAACCTTATTAAAACATGCATATACCAACCGGTATACTGATACATCAAAAAATGAAAGAAGTAAAGCAACCAATAATCCAATCAC
Organism: Cryptomeria japonica; assembly: GCF_030272615.1. Classification (NCBI taxonomy): domain Eukaryota; kingdom Viridiplantae; phylum Streptophyta; class Pinopsida; order Cupressales; family Cupressaceae; genus Cryptomeria; species Cryptomeria japonica. Next base: position 525,694,647 of record NC_081413.1, read on the forward strand.
ATAAATGAACACCATAACACAGGGAATTATAAGTGGAAAACCTCAAAGAGGAAAAACCGTGGTGGGATTTGTGACCCACAATATCAATTCACTGGCCATATGAAGATATATTATAAAATATAGGGGGCCTGCACTTGCAATAAGGCTTACAACCTAGAGCACACTGCTCAATCACAAAAGGATTCTCACTGACTACATATAAATCCAGACAACAATCCAGAGAAATGAGTGAACTGCTAAGATAGCATCTTCTATGCCAGAATACAGTTTCAGTTAAGCTCTATCTATTTCAGTCTGAAACCCTAAACCCTTTTACTAGAATAACCCTTTACAAAAACATCCTCTCATACATGATCTCTCTGATATATTTTGCATCATATCACATCCACATATTCCATAATCTCACATATCACAAAATGATCTAATCCAAATGACCTATATACCCTATACAATTTATCATGCCTTATGTCGTCTTACAAAGATATTTACAATATCAAATTACATGTCGGCTAGATAACATAAATACATGAATATGAAAAACAATTGCTGATGCCAGATCCAAAAGATGGCGGCCTTCAATATTGATAACCTAATTCTAAACCATGTCGGTCTGCATTGTCAGTAACCAAAAAAATCCTTCCATCCTGTCGGTGTCGGTGTCGATGAAGTGCTTGTCAGTAAAGTGTCTATCGATACACAACTGAACCAAAACATGAAGTCGGAACAAGATATCATGTTGTCATCAATGACAACAATGAAACCAACCAATTGAGTGTCAATTGCCAACAGTATTTGTACCGGATATTTTTTGGCAGATTATAAGTTTCTATTTTGATGAGACAAATGTCATGGCTCTCTGAAATGAACAACTTTATTTGTTTTTTATCCAAAATAAAAAGTGCGTTGTGTAGAAAAAGTTTTTTTACCAATTTATGCTTTTTGCTTTGAGCGGTTGGGTATAAAACATTATTTATGTTAGTTGGAAGGAGTGCCAACTTGATATATATCCTTTTTATCTTTCAGATAGTATATTTTTGGGTTGATTCTATGTACACATTACATACTCCTTTGGCCGACCTAGTGGTAGTTGTTTTTGGATCCGATTGGTATATATTGGTTGTGATAGTTATGGATGACATGTAATGATGATAAAAAAGAAGAAGATATGATGCAGGTGAGTGATGGATAGATAGAGAAAAATAAATGATTGGTAGATGCGAAGTGAGTAAGAGCAGTGGTTCGGACGTATACAAAGAAAACAGATGAGTATATTCAGAGAACTATTATTTGCATTCTAACATATGCTTTTTGTATGTAGCTCAATCTATTATTCATATTGTTTAATAAGATAAACTATGTATTTTGCCCTAGAGAAGTGATCTTCAACTGAGCTTGTGCATCTCAGTCTACAAGTCGGAAGCAATAAGCTCTTTTTGGCAAGAAGCCTTGTCTATTGTAAAATTGTTACCATATATTGTGAGTTTAATTATGATTGTGGTTTTTCCCAGTTTGGGTTTTCCACATAAAAATTTGGTGTCATTGTGTGGATGTTTTTATTGTTATTGCTATTTACTTTCAACTCATTAATATTGATGAATGATGAAGATAGAATCACTTTAACTTGGTAATATTTTGTGAATGTTGATTCACAACCCCCCTTCTCAACCTCCAGTAGTGTTCAACAATTGGTATCAAAGCTTTGGTTCCTAAAGAGTCAACTTAACTGTTGATGTACATCTTGAATTTTGAACACTATGTTTGAAGAAGAATTGAATGGCATAGATGATATGGATCAGAATGGATGAAACAATGTGGATGGTATAGTTGACATGGAAGTTGAACTGAGATCAACTTTAGCAGATTTGGATGATAGCAGAGAAAAGCATAACAAGGCAGTTGAAAATATTTATTCTTTAATAACTTTGTTGGATATAGGAAAGAAGGTCATTGATGAATTTGAAACTAAGATTGATGAGAAGACCAGGGAATGTGCAAAGCTCATTGAAAAAGTTGTCAAACTCAAGGAGGAACTAAAAAATGCAAAAGACCAGATTGATAATGGTTTAAAACTCAAAGGTGGTAGTGAAGTATTGGATGTTGTTTTGAATTCTCAGAGACAAAATAAAGATAAGAGTGGACATAGCTTTAAGGAAGGTGAATGCTCAAGAAAGGGAAAAGGAAAAGACAAGGTTAAGGATAAAGTTCAGAATAATCGAAGCTTCAAAAATTCAAAAAAATGCCAAGAGAGCTCCTCCTGCTTCTATAAGGTATTCTTCTTTTAATGGTAACGATTTTACTTGTAATGGATTTGGGCATAGAGCTAGTGAATGCAGAAGTCAAAATAGAAATCAATCAATTAGTATGAGATGTTTTTCTTGCAACAAGTTTGGCCATAAGGCTACCACATGAAAAACTAGAGTAATCAGGAGTGGATACCAAAATTTGATCCATGTTCGTGTTTTTAATAGAATATGTTATGCTTGTAAAACATATGGACGCAAATTTGTTGAGTGCAGGAAAAACAAAAAATTTGGGAACATCAAGATGAATTATAGGAAACCTAAGAAAGGTTTGATATGTCATAATTGTAACAAGATGGGCGAGAAACTGCAGAAGTAGAACAAAAAGATCTAATGGTCCGAAAAAGAAAATTGCCATCAATAAGGAAAAGGAGAAGATGAAGATGAAATGGGTGAAGAAGTTAGATATTGATACTGAAGAAAAGACTGAGGATGTATCCACACCTTTTGTGGGTGCAGACCCTTCTTCCGACAATTAGCTCAGATAGTTGTGTCTGAGGGGGGATCTTAAAAGCATATTTTTTATCCCCTCTTGGATTGGTGTTGGGTTTATCTCAACACTACAGATGTGTGAAAGTGTTTTTTGGTGGATTTTCAGCAACTTCTGTGTTTTGGAATATTTTTGGCAATTGTAGGTATACAGTGTATCAGTTTTTTGGGAAAACCCCTAACTGATGATTATATATTGCTTATTCAAAATTCATTGTGCAAATGTGATCGAAGGATAGCAGAATGCAAGGAGAAGTGATACAGCCATAACTAATGAAATCCTCAAAGAGAATCAATCATCTTATGCAACAAGAAAAACACAACGAAAGCAGCAAGAAAATGTAAGAAGATTACATAAATAGGTCATATTAATGCCTTAGAACTTTCGGCAATCATTTGGCAATCATCATATACAAAAAGAAGAACATCCGGCAATTAACTGGTTACATGCAGGCTATCAGCCAGATACAATTCAATTCGAGACTCTAAGAATCAACCAGATCTCAAAATACAAATCTCAATCCTTATTCTCAATTCTACTTTCTCTGCCCCTACAAATGATTACATGACATCATATTTATACCCATTGGAACATATCTGGGTCGGCCTCATAAGATTACATTTACCAATACAGGAAAATGAAACATGTAAATAGGTCGAGCCTAAGAATTAAATAAATCTTTCTAGAAAATAACAACCACAAAGTGCGGTTCAGCAAGAAGATCGGCCACATGCCAAAGAACATCGGACAAGACCCAAGATAGATCCACATGCCAAGAATCACGCCAGTAACAAAGGAAAACCAATCGGTAAGCACAAGAACTGTCTCGAAACCCAGAAACAGTCCACCGGAAGTGATAACTAACCGGAAAAGAACCCAAATGAACTAGAAATCTGGAATTAAGAACACAAACCAACCTGGAAAATGAAAATGATATTTGCCATGAAGAACAAGCAACTATCGATGCCAATCAGTAAGAACACAGAAACAGCATTAAAAACTAGACAAGAACAAAACAAAAAGGAAATAGTTTTTTGATTGATGCAAGATTGCTCATTGACCAGGGATGCTCCTACATCAGATCCTTCTACAAACTCATGTCAACCTCTGCAACTGGTTCCATCAGATCTTTCTTCAAACTCTCTTGTATAACCTCTACAACCGGTTCTATCAGATCTTTCTGCAAACCTTCGAGTATAACCTCTGCCACTTATTTCTCAATACTGCAACTTTTCTCAAGACTCGGATTCTTCACCTCCTTCTCTTTCTCCTTCAAAGAAATCAATGTGAACTTTTGTCCATCCTTCTCAATAGTGACTAGGTTTCTTCTACAGTCATAAATAGCTCCTCTATCAAATTGCCAAGGTTTTCCCAACAAGACATGACAAGCACTCATAGATACAACATCACACAAGACCTCGTCTCTAAAAGTCTCAATATTGAAACTCACCAAATACTGCTCCTTTATCTCTATCTTTTGATCATCTTGTAACCAACTCACCTCATAAGGACAAGGATGTTCAATCCTTTTCAATCCAAGCTTCACAACCATCTCCTCATATACCAAATTGTCAGTGCTTCCATTATCTACAATAACCTTGAAACACTTACCACCAGATTTACACACAGTCTGGAAAAGACTCTTCAACTGAGTAGATCCGGTATCCTTTCTTCTGAGCATAAGGGATTCTCCTTGCTCTAGTGCACCGTCAAATCTGGTATCTTCACCTTCTGGTTCCTCACTTGCCACACAACTTCTTCCCATTCCCTTCTTACATTCATAGAATCTATGTCTGGTTTCTCCACACATGAAACATTTGGCTAGAAATTCTCTATCGGTACTACCAGTGCATTTCCTTTGAGAATTATGTTCTGGTTCTTTACTCCACTTAGGTTTTGATTCATATTCCTCAACTGGTTTCTTCATATTGACACTCATTTGACCTTTGAATTTCTCCTTCCCTCTATTTGGTTGTCTTCTTCTCATCTTCTCCTCATTCTTCAAAGCATACTGATAAGCTTCTTCAAATATGGAAGCCCTCAACATACTCATCTCATCTTGAATGTTAAAAGCAAGTCTATTGAAGCACCTCACCACCTTTTCTCTATCCATCTCTTTATGTCCAGATCTAATCACCACCTTATAGTATTTCTCAATATATCCTTTCATAGTCATGTTTCTCTATTTCAAGTTCTGCAACTTCTTGAACAACTCTAATTCATAGTCTCCCGGTATGAACTTGGCCTTCAATCTTGCAACCATTTGTCTCCACCAGGTGATCTTCAATTCACCATTCTCTACTTTTTCTTTCTACAATTCTTTCCACCATAAGGCAGCATGCCCTTTCAACTTAGTATCTGTCAACCAGACTCTCTGCGAGTCCTTGACATCCTCAAACTCGAAGTAATCCTCCAACTCTTTGATCCAATCGATCAGATCCTCTAGGTTCAGTGTTCCAGAATAGTTGGAAACTTCAACTTTATGAACTTTACTCGCTTGCACCACTACTCTCAGGAATCTTTCCTCTCTTTCATCTTTCGATCCTTCAGCTTCCTCAAGCTCTTCACCGGCTTCCTAATATTCATCCCTAGAATCAGGGTTTCTCCACAAATCAGCCAAAGTGTTTCAGATTTCATTCCTCACTTCATTCTTGGAGTCTTCCATCATCAGCTCTACCCTCCGGGGGTTTTTCCTTCTAGGCGGCATCTCCTCTTCCACTCTGGTGAACTATCTCAACTCGGCAATTTGACTGTCGGTTTCAATTGCCTCCCATCGCCGATCTATTGAACACATGTGCAACCTACCTCCAATCAGTGATTTGTCCACCCAAAGGAATGCACCAATGTTCGCAAACAATTCTTCCACCACCCAATCCATAACCAGCTCTAATACCACTTGATGCAACCATAACCAGTAAAACCATCAAAGAGAATCAACTAGCTTATGCAACAAGAGAAACACAATGAAAGCAGCAAGAAAACATAAGAAGATTATATAAACAGATCATATTAATGCCTTAGAAATTTTGGCAATCATCCAGCAATCATCATATAATCATCAAAGAACATCTGGTAATTAACCGGTTACATGTAGGCTATCAGCCAGATACAATTCAATACGGGACTCTAAGAATCAACCAAATCTCAAAATACAAATCTCAATCCTTATTCTCAATTCTACTTCTTTTTCCCCTAAAAATAATTACATAACATCATATTTATAGTCACCGAAACATATCTGGGTCGGCCTCATAAGATTACATTTACCAATGCAAGAACATCAAACATGTAACTAGGTCAGCCCTAAGAATTAAATAAATCTATCTGAAAAATAACAACCACGAAGTGTAGTTCAGCAGGAAGGTCAGACCACAGGCCAAATAACATCGGACAAGAGCCAAGATAGATCCACACGCTAAGAATCGCGTTGGTAACAAAGTAAAACCAACCAAAAAGAAAAAGAATTGTCCTGGAACCCTAAAACAGCCCACCAGAAGCGATAACTTGTTGGTATTATGGATATGTTGCATTGGTTTTGTCATTAATGTCAACACTTATCAACACTTATCCTTCTGGAGATCTTTGGTTATGTTCACTGACAAGTTCAGTGACTTATGCACAGTCACCAGTACTTGGTTCACCGGCAAGTTATATTGTTCACCGATAGGTTATATTGTTCATCGACACTGATGATGACTTGTTATCATCTGGAGATCACTTGGTTTTGATGATTTGGTTATTGGTCTAACTGGGTTGACATATTTGTTGTTACCGACAAATTGGTCTAGGTTATGGACCGGCATGCGCTATCTATTTCAAATCAGTACGGCACATTATGGAGATGATTTAATCAATTGATATTGTTGTTGAGCTGACATGATGCATCACATCTTGACTTGTTGTAATTTTGCATCTTGACTTGTTGTAATTTCGCATCTTGACTTGTTGTAATTGATTTTATTGTAATATTCTTAGTGAGCCGACCTACACATTTGGTCTTAGGTTTTGGTATATATGTAAGATCTCATTTGTGAGATTATGTAATGGAATGTAATATGGTATGGTAAGGTTGTGATATTCGATATATGTGAATATAAGAAAAGCTACTCACGCAGACATCATTTAAAGATTCAAGGAAAGTTTGAAGGAGACAATCAGAGCTTAACCGGTACTGAATCCAGCATTGGAGATGCTACTTTGAGCAGTACATTATCATTGGATTTAATCATCCAATTGTAGTCAGTGAGACTCCCATTTTTGTGATTGAGTAGTGAACTCTAGGCAACTAGCTAGCCTTTTTGCATGTGCAGACCCATTTGTATACACATACTATCTGCAGTAGTATCATCTAATTGTGGGTAAGGTTTCCCACCATGGTTTTTCCCTTTACAAGGTTTCCTCGTACAAATCTTTGTGTTATGTGTTGTGGATGTTGTTTCTTTTTCTATTTCATGCATTAAGTTTCACCGGTACTGATATTAACTGTTAATCTGTTTACCAGCATTAAGTTTGGTTTACCAGTATTAAGTATCAAATTTGATTAAGTTATTTTTGGGTTGAAATTAATAGACAACTGATTCACCCCCACCCCTTTCAGTTGCCTTCGGGTCCTAACAATTGGTATCAGAGCCAAGTCCTCTTTTTGCAGAAGTTTAACAACTTGAGGAGATTCTATGGCAACTAACTATTTCAAGAAGGACCGTCTGAAACTTGATGGAACTAACTATGGTATATCAAAGATCAGAATGGAGACACATCTGAATTGCATTGGAAAAGACATATGGGATGTTACACAGAATGGTTATGTTGGTCCTACACCAGGTCAACCTAATCCACCTACATTGGCTAAGGATCAAGAGAATGATTGCAAAGCAAGAGAAGCACTTTGAGTGCCTTGTCAGATCAGTAAATCATGGGATTATCAAACTGATCTACTGCTAAAGCTATTTGAAATAAATTGGAGACATTGAATGAAGGTGATTCCACTGTCAAAATTACAAAACTGGAATGCTTTCGGGTCAGGTATGAAAATTTGAAAATGGAAAAAGATGAAAGAATTTTTCCTTTTATGGAAAGGGTTAATGAAATTGTTTTGGGAATACAATGTTGTGGAGGTTCCTTAAGTGAAGATGAAATTGTTTCTAAAGTGTTAAGGGAAGATGAAATTGATCCTTAAGTGAAGATGTAACTGCTATTAATGAGCTAAGAACTATGCCTAATACATTAGTATCTAGAGATACCTTGGTTGGAAAACTTTCAGCATTTGAACTTGAGGAATTTGGTCTTGTTGCTACAATTAAGTCAGATTTAGCTTTCAAAGCATCATCTGCAGCATCTTCATCATCAGCTGATAAATCTGATTGGAAAGCACTTTATGTAAAAGAACTTGAAGACATCAGGAAGGAAATTGAAGAACTTGAAGCACTATTTGCAAGGGAAATGCCTAAGGTCCTATTGGAAGTAATTATGAAGGTAAAGCACCTTTTAAATGTTTTAACTGCAATAAAATTGGTCATGTGACATCTAGATGTCCGGATAGACATGCAAGATTGAGAGAAGAAGCTAAAAGAACATATAAGCCTAACCCTGAATATCAAAGATACAGATTTAAGAAGAATAGAGACAAATCATGTTACTATATTGATGAAGGAGTTACTGATGATTCTGATGAAGAACCAGGAGACAATGGATGGGCTTTTGTTGCAATAACAGAAGATCAATTGGCACCTACTGTTCCATTGGTAGAGCTCAGGCCCTGGTAGCTAAAATTGAAGAAAGGGATGAATGGATTATAGATTCTGGATGTTTACATCATATGAATGGTGATAAAAGTAAATTCTTATCCTTTCAGGAATACAATGGAGGTCTAGTGAGATTTGGAGGTGACAAAGCTTGTTTGATCAGAGGAAAAGGCACTATATCTTTTGATGGTAAGCACAATTCTGACAATGTTTATTATGTTGAAGGTTTGAAGCATAATCTTTTGAGTGTTGGTCAATTAGTTGAAAAAATATTTAAGTTACAATTAAAGAATGGTAAATGCAAAATCATGAATAGAACTAGTTTGGAAATTGCAACTGATAATAACACTAGAGGTAATATCTTTCATTTGAATAACAATGAAAAGACATGCTTGATTGCACATATTGATGAAAGTTGGTTATGGCATAAAAGACTATGTCATGTAAATTTTGATTGCATTGTAAGGATTAATTCATCTAAGGCAGTAAGGGATTTACCTAAGATTTTAAAACCTCATAATTTGGCATTTTCGGAATGTCAAATGGGAAAGCAAGTTAAAACAACTTTCGAGAGTATTTCTGAGAAAACCAATGATGTTCTTGATTTAATTCATACTGACTTATGTGGTCCGGCAAGAACTAGAAGTCTACAGGGAGATAGATATTTTATGCTAATCATTGATGATTATTCTAGAATGTGTTGGGTTACTTTTCTCAGGGAGAAATCAGAAGCTTTTGGGAAATTCAAATTATTCAAGGCACTTGTAGAGAATGAAACTGGTAAGAAAATTAAATGCTTAAGATCAGATCAAGGAGGTGAATTTACATCTAAGGAGTTCAATACATTTTGTGAAGTAAATGGAATTAGAAGACAACTATCAGCACCCCGGACACCTCAGCAAAATGGAGTTGTGGAAAGGAAGAACAGAACTATTCTGGATGCAAATAGAAGCATGATATCAGAAACAAATCTACCTCATGTATATTGGAGAGAAGCAGTGAATACGGCGGTTTACACTTTCAACGGAGTTCACATCAAAGGTGAAACCGATAAGACACCCTATGAATTGTGGTTTGTTAATATTCTTACTCTTAAGTACTTCAGAATATTTGGAAGCAAATGTTACATTAGGAGAGATGAGTATATTGGTAAATTTGATCCTAGAAGTGATGAAGGAATATTTCTTGGTTATTCATCTAAGAGAAAAACATATAGATGTTTTAATAAAAGATTGCAGAAAATCATTGAGAGTGCAAATGTGAAGATAGATGAACACTTTAGTAGAAATTCAAGGTCTATGGATTTTGAACTAGCAATTCAGATAATCACAAATGAACCTATACAGAGTGCACCAATACAGAATGTTGATCCAGTCACACCGGCATCATCAAAGAATTCCATAGTGAATGAAGAACATCAACAAGTGAACACACCCAGGTATGTAAGATTGAACCACTCTAAAAGTCAAATAATTGGGAATAAATATCGAGTTATGACTAGAGGAAGACTGGAAAATGAAGAGGTATGTTTAATTTCTCAAATTGAACCAGCATCAGTCATTGAGGCATGTGAAGATAAACATTGGATTAAAGCTATGGAAGATGAATTGGAACAAATTGAAAAGAACAATACATGGACATTGGTTCCCCGGCCTAAAAATAAAAATGTAAGTGGAACTAAATGGGTATTTAGATAAACTTAATGAAGAGGGTAAGATAATCAAAAACAAAGCAAGATTGGTGTGTAAAGGATATTCACAGAAAGATGGAATTGATTACAATGAAACCTTTGCACTAGTAGCTAGAATTGAGGCAGTCAGACTATTTCTTGCATTTGCAGCACACAAGAACTATAAAGTATATGAAATGGATGTTAAATGTGCATTTCTAAATGGTGATCTTGAAGAGGAAGTTTACATTGAACAACCTGATGGATTCTCATTGACAAATGATAAAGATATGGTTTGCACATTAAGGAAAGCTTTATATAGATTGAAGCAAGCTCCTAGAGCTTGGTATGCTAGATTGGACAAATATCTTATGAAGCTTGGTTACACTAAAGTAATGCTGGTAACAACTTATATTTCAAAGTGACTAATGAAGACATTTTGGTTATTTAAATTTTTGTTGATGACATCATTTTTTGAGGAGAAGATGGATTGTGTAAAGACTTTTCTAACAAGATGCAGGAAGAATTTGAAATGTCTATGATTGGGGAGAAAATTATTTTTAGGATTGTAGATTTCACAGACTGACAAAGGTAAATTCTTATGTCAATCAAAGTACTTGAAGGAATTACTAAAGAAATTTGATATGGAAAACTCTAAACTGGTAAGTACTCTTATGACTACAACTGATAAACTATCATTAAATGATGATTCAGCTCCTATTAATCCGACAAGATACAAGTCTATGATTGGAGGTTTATTGTATTTGACACAAATAAGACCTGATATAATGAATGTAGTGTGTATGGTTTCAAGATTTCACAGTAATCTTAGAGAAAATCATGAATCAGCAGTTATCCATCTGGAGATCTTTGGTTATGTTCACTCGCAAGTTCAGTGACATGCATAGTCACTGGTACATGGTTCACCGCCAGGTTATATTGTTCACCGATAGGTTATATTGTTCACTGGCACTGAGGATGACTTGTTATCATCTAGAGATCACTTGGTTATGTCTAAGACATGGTTTGGACACTTGGTTTCGATGATTTGGTTATTGTTCTAACCGGGTTGACATATTTGTTATGACCAGCAAATTGGTTTAGGTTATGGACCAGCATGCACTATCTATTTCAAATTAGTATGGCATGTTATGGAGATGATTTAATCAATTGATATTGTTGTTGAGCCGACATGATGCATCGCATCTTGACTTGTTGTAATTGATTTTATTGTAATATTCTTAGTGAGACGACCTACACATTTGGTCTTAGGTTTTGGTATATATGTAAGATCTCATTTGTGAGATTATGTAATGGAATGTAATATGGTATGGTAAGGTTGTGATATTCGGTATATGCGAATATAAGCAGAGCTACTCACACGGACATCATTTAAAGATTCAAGGAAGGTTTGAAGGAGACAATCAGAGCTTAACCGGTATTAAATCCAACATTGGAGATGCTACTTTGAGCAGTACATTATCATTGGATTTAATCATCCAATTGTAGTCAATGAGACTCCCATTTTTGTGATTGAGCAGTGAGCTCTAGGCAGTTGGCCTTTATGCATGTGCAGACCCATTTGTATACACATACTATCTGCAGTAGTATCATCTAATTGTGGGTAAGGTTTCCCACCATGGTTTTTCCTCTTACAGGGTTTCCACGTACAAATCTATGTGTTATGTGTTGTGGATATTGCTTCTCTTTCTATTTCATGCATTAAGTTTCACTGGTATTGATATTAACTGTTAATCTGTTTACCAGCATTAAGTTTGGTTTACCGGTATTAAGTATCAAATTTGATTAGGTTATGTTTGGGTTGAAATTAATAGACAACTGATTCACCCCCCCCCCCTCAGTTGCCTTCGGGTCCTAACATAACTGACCGGAAAAGAACCCAAATGAACTAGAAATCTGGAATTAAGCACATGAACCAGCCAAGAAACCGAAAATAAGATCTACCACGATGTACAAGCAACTACCGATGCCAACCGGTAAGAACACAGAAAACAGCATAAATAACTAGACAAGAACAAAACTGAAAGGAAATATTTTTTTGGTTGATGCAAGATTGCTCGTCACCTGGGGATGTTCCTACATCAAGAAATGAAGAAAAATTATTCAAGGTATTTATCTTGTTTGAATCTTTCTCAAATGGAAAATACTGAAATTATCAGCGACAATGAAAATGCTAGACCTAATTTAAAATTCAGACCATTTATTTCAACGTCAAGGGATCAAATTGGAGAATTTTTTGTTATTCCCAATATTGTGGTATGTAAGGAAGATATTTTTTATTATATACATATCCCTTTGGAAGAATATGATCATAGAAAGCTTAGGGATTTCAAGAGAATTCATCTAGTAGATAGTGCACAAGGATTTAGAGTTGAGTATGTTATTATTGTTGGCAAGAGACATTGTTTCGGTGAAGATTGATCATTAGAGATTCTTAGGAGTTGTCATTGATCGCAAACTAGTTTAGAAATCATATCTTGTGTACATAGATTTGATTTACCAGAAGTCATATTGATCATAAGGCATGTCTGGAAGGTGGAACACAGTAATCGATAGAGTATGGGTACAATGTGTATTTCTTGATTTTGATTGTGTAACTTTGGTTACAGTGATAGAGGTAGATGATTCGAGGTTCAAAGCATATTATTTCGTAATCTTGATATCTGGTGTTGATTCATGACTGAGATTGAAGGTACGGTATCTAGTAATTCAATTAGAACAAAGCTATTTTTGTGTAACGTGTGATGCAGAATCTTTGGGTTGATTTTGATTATTGGTTTCATGATCGAGGAGATTGGGCAAACTTATATGAAGCTTGTTATCATTTTGTTTGGGTCCGCATATGGATTTGTCAACAGATTGATCCAACTCATTGGTTACACATTTCATGTCGTGTGTTATGGGGTTTTTGAAAGCCGACATGAGAATTGATCTATTTTGTTGATGCGGACATATAAGATTGATTTGGGTGAGCATTTTGGGTGAGTAGTAGTATATGAGAATTTTATATAAGCGAATTTGTGAAGGTTGGTGAATGTGAGTGAAGATTTTGGTGCTTCGGTGTATGACAATGCAGGAAAACAAAGCAGAAAGACAAAATAGTTGCAGAGGTCAAATTGAGCCGAACCAGAATTGCTATTTGGCATTAGTAGATGTTATTCATCAATTCATTCATTATTGTAATCATTTGTAAAGTAGTGAGCCTTCCTCCGAGTTGTAGCCCTCTTTTTGTATTTGAGCAATAAGCTCTAGGCAGTGTCCCTGAATGCAAGTGCATTCCCCTTTTGTAATATTATCATACTCCTAGCCATAGTATAATAATATTGTGGATTCAAATCCCACCGGGGTTTTTCCTTTTCCGGGTTTCCACGTAAAAATTTTGGTGTTGTGGTGTTGTGGTTGATTGGTTTATGTTTCTGCACTTTACTTTTATTCTTACGCATCTGGTGGTTTGAGAAACAACTTAATAAGTTTGTAAATTGCAAAACACTTATTGACCCCCCCCCCCTTCAGTGTTCATTGATTCCAACAATTGGTATCAGAGATTAGTTCCTCAAAAGAAGCCTAACAGCTTGAGGAAGATCCGAAAGATTGAATCAATGAATTGTGATTTGCAAAAGCAACTTACTGTGGCACTTGAAGATCTTGATGCAGCTATGAAAGAGAAGAGTGGCCTGAGAAGAAGTCTGGAAGCAGCTGAAAATTTCATTGAATCTTTGAAAGAACAAGTGAACGCATCAAGAGAAAAGAGAAAGGAACTGGTGGATAAACTCAAGGAGAAAGAAGAACAAAGCATTGACAATCAAGCCCAAAAAGACAAGACGGATGAATGTGAGAAGCTTGTTAGAGAAAATGCAGTTGTGAAGAATGAGATGCAATCCATTGTGATGAAGCTGACAAAAGAGATTAAAGATAGGAAGAAGAATGAGGAAAATATGACTTGGTCATTGAAAGATAGATCTGATGAATGTTGCAGATTGAACTATGAGAATGATCACTTGAAACTTGAGTTGGTGCAATGCAAGAATGATGGACAAGAACTTGAAAGGCAAACCCTGATTCTGAGAGATGAGCTCTCTACTGCTAATGAGTACAAAGAAAAATTCAAAGCTAGCTCAGTGAGGCTAGATGAGATGTTGGAAAGTCAGAGACATGGGAAAGACATGTGAGGTCTTGGATATGAGAAAGGAGAATTCTCTGGTTCTGGACAAAGCAATCATCACAAGAACAACAAACTGCTGGTAAGACAGCCTAATGCCTATAAATTCAATGGTAATTGTTTTGTTTGTAGTAAATTCGGTCATATGGCAAGTCAATGCTGAAATAAGATGAATAATGTGATGAATAATGGTCCTACCTTTACCGGTCAATGTTTCATATGCAACAACTTTGGTCATAAGTCAAACATGTGCAGAACAGTGATGAATAATTTCCAGAATAAAAGATGCTATGCTTGTGGAATGTTTGGACACATTTCTAATCAATGCAGAATGAGACCAAATCAATTGAACTTCAGGCCTATGCAAGGAAATGTTATTTTCTATGCATGCAATAAATCTGGTCACATTGCAAAATATTGTAGAAGTAAGAATGTAAGCAAGAATGCTCTGGTATACAAGAACAGATTAGATGAAAAGGGAAAAGTGAAGGTTGAAGAAGTAAGAGAGCAGCATAAGAAGATGTGGGTTAAGAAGGAAGATTCAAATGTTTAGAATGGCTCCACACCTGATTCTGGTATTGGAACCTCATCTGGTAACTAAGGCATTTTGGCCTTAGGGGGAAGCTTTTCATGAAGATCCTTAAAACCCCCTTTCGGAGATCTGTAACCAGTCAAAGATGGTTGCAGATGACGGAGATTAGTTGTGTAGTTCATATCTGCAAGATCACAAGCCTAACCAAGTATCCAGTGATGAATTCTTAAGAAGCAGGGTATCCAAAAAGCCTTTAGGGTTGTGCATTTATTACAACTTAAAGTTAGCTTTTCGATGGATAAAAAGGCATTTCAATCATTCATTCTTCACATTGTGAATGAAGAGAAAGAGAAGAAGAGCAAGTTGAACAAGATTGAGCAGTGATAACTGAGCTTGAAGCAATCCAAAAGCAATTCCTAGTATCCGGTTGAATTTGAGAAGGTATTTATTCATGTTCGAGTTGTATTTCATACCCTAATTTTAAAATGGTATCAGCATCTGGTGTTGCAACTCCATTGGTAGTTGAGATCACCAAAAGGGCAAGGCCAGTGTTTAAGAGACATTTATTCAAATCGGTTAAAGATGATCCGGAAGGAGCATTTTCCTTTGTGATGTATGGCATGCCACATAATGAAGATATGAGGGCATATATTCACTATAATATCGAGAAGCTTGGAAATGCGGACATGCTATCACTATACACCAAGCATATGATGGATGGAATGGAGAATCTGAAGCCCGTATTCGGATCATTGCAAGACAATGGTTTTATCCAATTTGTTGATTTTTTGGTGTTTGATGAACCCGAATGGTTCAGGTACATCTTGAGCCAAATCCACGATGAGTTTATATGGATGGATAGACTTCACAAGATCACAAAGCAAGCCATTCAAGCAGTAACTTGTTTGAATGCAATTGGTGATATCCCTGGTTTGAGGAAAGTCCAAAACACAATAGTGAACGCGGTTACCAGATCCCAGCATGACAGCAGATCAATGATAATTAGTGATATCATTGAACATGATGTGAGATTTGCTTCAATGGTGATGTGATACAAGGTGTATGATTCCAGCAAACATAATTCAGCATCCAGTACTACAATATTTGCAGCCTATCAGATGCGTAAGGAGGACAAAAGATATGATCTGTGTGGAGTGCTTCTCAGTGAGCTAATGAGCAACGTGAAATTGATAAAACAAGATAAGAAACATGTTTTTAAGTTCATTTCTCTATTTAGCACTTTACTTCTTGAATGAAATCCCCAGAATAGGAAAATTTCAATGGGCTTATGATAAACCAATGGCAATCCAAATCAAAGAAGGTTTGCAAGGATTGGGTGATAGTGTAGATCATAAATGTGCTTTGTGGGGTTACTTCAAATCATTTCAAGCAATGTTGCAAAGCAAAGAGAGGATCCCAAAAGATATTGTTGAAAAATATGAGAATACAATTTGCTTCATGGTAGACAAAGATCAATGCCACATGGAGGCAGCTAAACCTAGAACCGTTTGGATCATGCCCATGGGGTATGAGGTAGATGGAAATACACTTGTTGCATATGTTCAACACCTGTTGAGTAAATCGGTAGATGAGAAAAAAGAAAGCTTCGGTACTTACAAGGAGAAAGACTTGGACCTGCAAAAGAAATTCACTGAGCCGGCAAGGAAGAGTAAAGTCAGAAAGGAAGTTGAAGAGCTTGCTGAACAAATGGGTATTACAAAAGAAGCTTAAGAGTATTTGCACCTCAATCAGTCCTGGATAACAATTTTGAACCACGAGTTTTGACTATATTGGATAAGATTAAGAGTTTAAATCAGGAAAAGGACATAATTTTGGGTAGAGTGGGAGAAGTGAGGAGTCTTATCACTCCCCAAATAGATTCATTGATAAGCAGTATGCAAGATGCAAAGGATTCCCTAAATAAGAGTGTTCTGGTAGATAGAAGAGGAGCAGAGATGCACACCTATCTCTTTAGAGGGATGATCACTATTTTGGAGAGTCTAACGAAGGCATGGGATAATCACATGTCCCTAAGGACAATTTTTGCAGATATTTTTAAATTTTTGTAAGCAACTATACATATCCATGTATATAAGTTTTGGCGGATTCCTATCTTTGGCATTGTTGTTAAAGGGGGGGAGAGAGAGGAGTGAAAAATGGTGCAAATTCTCAAGGGGAATTTGTAGAGTCTTGTAAAGTTTTGGGAGAGTTTGAAACTTTGAAGTTTTGCAGTCTTGAGTGTACAGTTCATTTTTCACAGTGTTGCCACCAATGCCAAAGGGGGGGATTGTTGGCAAGAGACACTATTCTGGTGAAAATTGATGCATGAGAGATGCTTAGGAGTTGTCATTGATGGCAACCTAGTTCAAAAATCATATCTGGTGTACATAGATTTGATTTACCGAAAGTCATATTGTTCATAAGGCATAAGTCTGGAAGGTAGAATACAGTAACCGGTAGAGTATGAGTACAATGTGCATATCTTGATTTTGGTTGTGTAACTTAGGTTGCGGTGATAGAGGTAGATGATTCAAGGTTCGAGGCAGATTATTTTGTAATCCTAATATCCGATGTTGACTCATGAGCGAGATTGAAGGTCCAATGTCAGGTAATTCAGTTAGAATAGAGCTATTTTGGTGTAACGTGTGATGCAAAATCTTCGGGTAGTTTTCGGTGATTGGTTTCATGATCGAGGATATTGGGCCGACTTGTATGAAGCTTGTTATCATTTTGTTTGGGTCTGCATATGGATTTGTGGATGGATTGAGCCGACTCATTGGTTCCACGTTTCATATTGCATGTTATGCAGTTTTTGGAAGCCGACATGAGAATTGATCTATTTTGTTGATGCAGATATATAAGATCGATTTGGGTGAGCATTTTGGGTGGGTAGTAGTATATGAGAAGTTTGTATAAGTGAACTTGTGAAGGTTGGCAAATGTGAGTGAATATTTTGGTGCTCCGATGTATGACAATGCAGGAAAACATAGCAAGAAGACAGAATAGTTGCAGAGGCCAAATTGAGCCTAACCGGAACTGCTATTTGGCATTCGTAGATGTTATTCTTTAGTTCATTCATTATTGTAATCAATTATAGTCACTTGTAAGGCAGTGAACCTTCCTCCAGGTTGTAGCCCTCTTTTGTATTTGAGCAGTGAGCTCTAGGCAATGTGCATGAATGCAAGTGCATTCCCCTTTTGTAATATTATCATACTCCTGGTCATAGTATAATAATATTGTGGGTTCAAATCTAAGCATGTTTTTTCCCTTTCCAAGTTTCCACGTAAAAATTATGGTGTTATGGTGTTGTGGTTGATTGGTTTATGTTTTTGCACTTTACTTTCATTCTTATGCATCTGGTGGTTTGAGAATCAACTTAATAAGTTTGTAAATTACAAAACACTGATTCACCCTCTCTCTGAGTGTTCATTGATTCCAACAATTATAGGGCACAAGAGTTTGGATGCATGGATTGACTTTCCTATATTTCATGATGAGGAGATTATAAGGATGGTTTTGAGTAGAATTCATGGGGATTGTTTGTGGCGAGATCAACCATATCAAATTTTGAAACTAGCCCTAAGTGACTTAACTGGTTTATGTTTGTTTGGAATCGTACCTACTTTGAAATCTATCAAGAATGATGAAGTAAAGAAGCTAACTGGTGTTGTGTCTAATAAAAGAGCCCTATGAATTGACAATATTGATGACCTAGCTGTCAGATAGGCAAATATGGGTATTTCATACAAAGTGTACTACAGGAATTGGGAAGGTTCAACTTCTTCTAATGTGATGTATGTAGCTTATAAGATCGTAAAGGAGAATGTTGACTATGATTTGTGTGAAATGTTAAGGCATCAATTGTTGGATAATCTTCAGCTAACAAAGAGTGTCCTATATCTCTTCCTATATGGATCACTCATTGTATGTTTAGTATTTTACTTTCTTAATGCTTTACTCGGAATGAACAATATAGCTTGGAGAAGAGATGTTGCGATTTGTGTTTAGATAAAAGGATATCTAGATAACTTGAATGATTAAAATGTTGCCTCTCATAAATTATTTTTGGATATTCGGAAAGAGTTGATTCTGAGGAATCGAATTCCTCCAAAAGTTGTCGAGTGGTACAAAGAAGATATTACTTCCCTAGTGGATAAAGGCAATTGTTTTATTGAGGTTGTTATCCCTAGAACTTCACGGGTTGACAAGCTTCCTTATGAGGTATTGGAAGATGAGTGTATAGACATTATGGAAATTTTTCTTAAGATGCCTAAGGATGTGAATGCAAAAAGATTTGAAACTTTTGAAGAGATTATGGGTAGGTTTGGTCAAAGAAGACCTAGCAAAATTGCATTGGTGTCGAAAGGAAAGAAAATGAAAAGATCATCCAATGAAGCATCCACTTCTTCCTCCAAAGTTTCAAAAGGCAAAAGAATTGCAAAGAGATCTGCAGAATTTGTTACAGTAGAGAGTGATGATGAAGATTTGGAGAAGGCCAATGTAAACAAGAGTGCTTAAGTTACGGAATTGGTGATTGCCTCCCCTAAAGGTATATTTGATGAAAATGAAGTTCTTGAGATGCTCTCAAAGCTTGATGGTTTGAAAAGAGTCGGTGACTTGTATCTCATTGTTTTGTCCTATGATCTAGACACAATTGAGAAAGCTTGTACTACTTATTTGATCCGAAACAATCTTGTTCTTTTGAATGTTGTTGATGTTCTCCCAGAGGTATTAATAGAATTGTTGATTGAGAGGATGGCCACAGTCACTGGACAAGAAAGTATATCCAGTGAAGTTTTCACTGAAGATAATGTATTGGAGAAGATGATTAAAAGGTGCCTAAAGGAACACCATGATCTCAAATTAAAATTGATTAATTTTTGGAAGATGTTGGATACTATATCTCAGCTATACAGATATTGTCTTAGATGGTCTGCGGCTACGAAGCAATTCAAAAATGAGATAGACTCCATTGAGTCTCAACTTACAAAGTTGGCCCTATCCTTCAATATTTACAAAGATGCAAATGGTACCATGAGAGCCAAGGCTCGAGATCTTCATTCTTGGTTGGCCCTGAGACAGAAGCAAAGGGAAGACTGTGAAATTTTTTGTAGACTTACAGATGCCATGGAATTGCGGTTGTCCCTATTTTCCAAATTGCTAGATGATGCAAAAAAAGTTGAACAAAGTGTATCTTTGATGTTGCAGTAAATTTGTGTTGACTTAAAACCTAGAACAAGATGTTGTCTACTTCCATATGTGCTTGGAACTCATCAATTATTGATTTGAAGAATCAATTCAAGGAAATCTGACCTAGAAATGTTTGATTGGCTTTTCCTCTTTCTCATTTGTTTTCTTAATTACTCTGTTGAAGAAGGTTTTATTTTTTATTTTGTACGTTTTTGCCTTTTAAAGGTGTTTACCCTCTGTCATTGTTGTCAAAGGGGGAGAAATAGTGTTAGGGGGAGAGAGAGAATATCTTATTGTTTTGTCATCAATGCCAAAGGGTTAAATTGTTACACATATGGATGTCATTGTTGTCATTGATGCCAAACCTTTGTCAATCTCATATTGCCCCAGTTGTTATTGGTGATCTAGATTTTGGATAAGATCAGTTGATGTGTAGATGGTGGTCCAGATGTTTGCTCTCTTGATATTATGATACAAAATTATTTATAGATTCACATTATGTTGATGAGCAGATATGAAATGATGTGTCAATATGTTTCTGGAGGATCGATATTATTCATCTGATCTGGAACTACTTATGTTGATTACTCTAGAGAAAATTATCGAGGACTGGAATAAGTATGTGTATCGGATATGTCTCAAGAGATTATAAGTTGCTATTTCAATTGGACAAATGTCATGGTTCTCTTGGATGAACCACTTTATTTGTTTTTGGTTTGGAATAAACAATGTGTTGTGCAGAACAAGTTTTTGTATCGGTTTATTCTTTTTGGTTCGAGCGGTTTTGATTTTAATTGGAAGGAGTGTCAACTTGGTACATGTCCTTTTTACCTTCTGGATAATATATTTTTGTGTCAATGTTATTTACACATTACATACTCCTTTGTCCAACCTAGTGGTGGTTGTTTTTGGATCTGATTGGTATATATTGGTTGTGATAGATATGGATGATATATAATGTTGATGAAAAAGATGTGATGAGGGTGCAAGATGGATAGATAGAGAAAAATAAATGACCGATAGATGTGAACTGAGTAAAAGCAGTGGTTCAGAAATATATAGAACAGACAAATGAGTATATTTAGAGAACTGTTATCTGCATTTTAACAGATGATTTTTGTATACAATTCAATCTATTATTCATATTGCTTTATGAGATCAGTTTTGTATCTTGCCTTGGAGAAGTGATTTTAAGTTGAGCAAGTCTCTTTTTGTATCTTTCCTAAGGTTGTACGTCTCAGTCTACAAGTCCGGAGCAGTAAGCTTTTTTTGGCAGGAAGCCTTGTCTATTGTACTATATGTTGTGAGTTTAATTCTCACCATGGTTTTTCCCAATTTGGGTTTTCCACATAAAAATCTGGTGTCATTGTGTGGATTTTTTTTTGTTATTGATATTTACTTTCAACTCATTAATATTCATGAATGATGAATATGGTACACAAGCATAGTGCACCTCATAAAGAAGAGAAAACCTAATGGGAAAAAATCCCTTACAAATGAGAATAGAGAAGTACAAAACCCCATGTGAGGAAAACATCTTTCCCATAAGAGAAAATAAGTGAGACCTTGCAACCTCCTCTTAATGTAGAATCTTTTACAGTTATGATAGATGCCTAATAATGAATGTTGAAGATGATCCAAGCTTGGAAAACAAAAGTCATCCCCTTAAGAATAAATAGAACCACAAATTAGTTGTTGTTTCATCAAAATATAAGCAATTGACTTATTGGGTGTTTTTTCACATGAGATTTGAGGCAACTTCTAGCTTTGACCAAAAAAATTGTGCATCTTGGAGCAAAAAAAACTTCACCATTGTGTCTGAAGCAGCCAAAAACTTACAAATCAAATATTTATTTACAAAAATTTGAGCAATTGACTTTTTTGGGCAAGTTTTTAGTGGGCACATTTTTCAAAAAAATTGTTTGTATGAATTTGCATGAATCATTACAATCGCTCATAGAATATTTCATCTTTGTCTAGAAAATATGTCATTGCCATCCATAAAAGAATATTTTGTTGGAATATTCCATCAACATAACATTCCATTTCGGCCCCTTTTTTTACTTGTTTTCATAAAACGCTCATACTTTTGCATAATATGTTGAAATTGGGCGAACAACATATCATTGGAAAGCTCATTCAAAAGGCTATCTAATGATGTTAGTATTTTCTCTAAATTTTTCTATAGGCTATTGAATTCAAATCTTCCTATTTGCATTTGAAGGGCCTTATCTTTCACATCTAAACTTCATTTTTTGCAAACGAATAGGCATTAGAAAGCATATTTTGCACTCTACCCAGATCTACTATTTATTTTTCCATATTTTTTCTCAAGTACACAGAACATCAACTTGAATTGATTTTTTTTATCACTTCATACATTCAACTTACAAAAGGGTTTGGTTTTTCTTGTCGCGGGGGGATCAAATTACATCTTTCAAATCCTCATACCATCCCAAACCTATTGTGGATTCCAATTATCACAAATTTCCTTTTTGTATTGGGTACCTTATCAAGCCTTTAGTTGCTAAGACTCATTCTTTGTATTTCATACATTTAGAGGATTTTTACTTCTTCCTAAGTTTCACTTAAGGGGGGGTGTCAGTACATGTTATATTTAAGAATCATACTTTTCTAGCTTAAGTTCATTTAGTTGAGCTAATTTTGGTTTCCTAATTTTAGATTAGGTTTCTCTTGCTTTCTATAAAGTGAGTCTTTATGCATTGTTTCAATCATTTTGTACTCTTTGCTTTTAAGGAATATAGCAATTCTTTTCTTGTTACTCTCATTTGTGGAAGGTTTTTTTATTTGTTGTTTGATCTTGTAGGTGCTTGTCTTGAAAAATTCAACAAAGAATTATTAAAAGTTGTAGAGGATATTTATGAATTAGACATTATACACCAAACATTAGTGTCTAAGTGAAGAGAATAAACACAAGGGCCCTTTATATCTATAATATAAGATACCACATAAAATATGTATGTGTGTGTACATACATACATACTATTGGCAGTGGGCCAGCATCCCTCACGGGGATTCGTGACATGGTTTGACAGGTTGATCTTTTGGTGCAATGGCAACCCTAGCTTGTAACAAGTGGTATCAGAGCTTGGTCACAGGTTCGAATCATGCAAGCCACGGCGAGTGACATTGAGAGGGGGATTGTTGGCAGTGGGCCAGTGTCCCTCACGGGGATTCGCAACATGGTTTAACAACCTCCTGTGGATTTTATAAGTCTAGTGGTTGTATCGGGCATTAACAGGTCAATCTTTTGGTGCAACGGCAACCCTAGCTTGTAACACATGTCTGTATGTATGTATGTATGTATGTATGTATGTATGTATGTATGTATGTATGTATGTATGTATATGTGTGTGTGTGTGTAATTATTTTTTAGCTACTATTGTGGGTGGACATAGCTTTGCTCAGGTGGCCAAGTCTAATCCTTGTCCTTTGTAGGTGAATCACCCTCTTTTGTGTACCAAACCATCCCCAAGGGTGGTTTGTGGAGTGGATGTTAGGGTTTAACGCAACCTAGACCAATAAACAATATTAAATATGCAGAATAATAGAAGCAAAAATAACAAAAAACCAATAACACAAATATTTATCGTGGTTCACTCAATGTGGGCTACATCCACCGGAGAGACAGTTGTCTGCTTCTTTTCTATTATCCAACAAAGAGAAATTACAATATATGATATCCAGTCATAATACAATGCCCTCATAAAAATAGGGTTAATTTTTAGGGCAAAAAAAAGCACTCAAACTATACACTATTGGATTCATGACCTAATGATAAATGGTCAAGATTTACAATGATAAATGGTCAATATTTACAATGATAAATTATAAATAAAATATTGTTTTGATGGTACTTCCCTTGAAAACCCCTGCTAGGGAACACTCCCCCTGCACCCCCAACCCGGGAGCTCGCAATAGGGGTACCCTCCACTCTCAAATATCAACACTAACTAATATAGAGAGAAAACATGATTGATAAAGTCACCAATATTTAATCCTAGCAGCATGATCAGGCTCCAAACCAAACAATCTCTCACTTGGAAACTGGTCCTAGACAAACATCGTTGCACCTATAGCTCCCACTGGATTGACGCACTTGGACTTGCCTTGTTTCTCATTTCCACTATTATCAAGCTTGAAGGCCAATAGAAACTAAGTAGGAAGTCAATTTCTCTCGAGTTACTACCTTGGTCAACATATCTATAGGATTATTGCTACTATGTATCTTCTCTAGCTTCAACAGTGCATCCTCTCAAACTAAGCTTATCAAATGATACATGAATTGTATGTTTTTTTGTCTCATAGTGAAGAGTTGAGTTCTTTGCAAGATGAATGGCACTTTGACTATTACTATACAACCTACTATTTGCTTGTTGCTTGCCAATTCCTCCATAAACCTTTGTTGGAAAATCATATCCCTACTAGCTTTGGTAGCAACAACATACTCTACTTTTGTAGTGGAGAGTGCAACAACCTTTTGCAACCGTTAAATCCACCTACGAAATATATACCCTCTTGTGCTCCTCTTTCTATCAATATATCCTACTAGATTTGAGTCAACATATCCCTAGAGAGTGCAGTTGGAACCTTCAAAACATAATGACTAAGTAGTAGTACCTCTCAAATACCTGAGAATCCACTTTATTGCATTCCAATGCTCTTTTCTAGGATTGTTCATATACTTGCTCACAACACCCACTCCATGTCCAATTTCTACCTTTATAAACATCATGACATACATCAAGCTACCAATTGTTGAAGAGTATGGAACCTTGGACATGTAGTCCATATTATCTTGTGCCTTGGAACACATCTCCTTAGTCAATTTAAAATGATTGGGAAAAGTGTACTAACTAGTTTTGCATCCTACATCTAAAATATTTTCAACACCTTTTCTATGTAATCATTTTGAGACAATGTTAATGTGTGATTTTTCCTATCTCTAGTTATTCTCATGCCAACGATTTTTTTTGTTGCACCCGTCTTTTATAGAAAATGACTTTGCTAATTTCTACTTAAGCTCATTTATATGTTGCATATTAGATCTGACAATAAGCATGTCATCAACATATAATTAGAAGATGGTATAGCTATCATTATCCAATCTCTTAAAATAAACATAATGATCTAAATGACATCTCTTGTAACCTTGTTCAGTCATAAAACTATCAAATTTTGAATACCATTACCAAGGTGCTTTCTTTAGGCCATACAATCTCTTCTTTAATTTGCACACTAAGTCCTCGTTACCTTTGACCTCATATCCCTATGGTTGTTGCATATAAATCTCTTCTTCCAAATCTCCATATAGAAAAGTTGTTTTTACATCTGGTTGTTCAAGATGCAAGTCTTTTGTGCCCACAACACTTAGAATAGTGTGAATTGATGTCATCTTAACAATTGGAGATAATATTTCATCAAAATCAATAGCCTTTTTTGTGCAAAACCTTTTACCACAAGTCTAGCCTTATATCTTTTATTACCTTCATGTTCTTCTTTTAGCCTATTGATGCAGAGCCCTCCTTGTATCTTGTCAAACACCTCAACAACTTCTCTCAATCGAAAACCAAGAGGTTAGAGCCGTTGGAGGGGTTTGAAATATCAAAAATGCAAAAAGTGCATAAAAGTTGTTCATGACAACTTTTGACAACTTTTGCAAAAGTTGTCAAAATGTCATCTTTTGCCTTCTAAGCCTTGGGTCAAGTTCAACCCCTCCTAAAACACCTTAAAACACATGAAATCAACACAATTGATCCCCTATTGTCCAAAAGTCTTAATTGGCTCATAGAAATGCCAAAATAGGAGTTTGGCTCACAAGATAGGGTTCCATATTACAAACACACAATGCATGATTGAAAACCTATACAAAACATCCTAAAGACATGTTTAATGCCTTAGCCTCCCTTCTAAGAGTCTGACTTATCATCATGAAGGGTTTGATGGGGTGTTCCTTCAGCATACTCCCCGGAAGAAGAAATCTCAAGTCCACTTGAGATGAAAGTCTGCAGGTCTACACCATGATCTTTTATCTGTTGTTCAGTCATCCATACTGCTTCAGAATCAGGTTGCCCTTTCCAAGCCACCAAATACTCCATATAAGTTGTATTCCTGGTTTCCTTTGCAACCTTAGTGTCTAGGACCTTATGCAACTTTGGTGGTTCATGTTTGGGAATATCATCATCAGCAACAACCTGAATTGTGTCTTCTCTTGCATCAACACTATATTTATAAAGAGTTAAGTCACAAACATTAAAGATAGGTGACAAACCAAGGTCAAATGGTAGTTGAAGTTCATAGGCATTTGGGCCACATTTCTTTAAGATTTGGCAAGGGCCAATCTTTCTTTGCATCAACTTTGTATATTTGTTTTTTGGAAGTCTTTCCTTCTTCAAGTGAACCCACACCAAGTCTCCTACATCAAACTGAACATCTCTCTTCTTTTTGTCAGCATGAGCTTTATATTTCTCTGCAGATTGTTGAAGATGAGTCTTAACTTGGTCATGGATTTCTTTTATGGCAGTAGCAAAGGTTTCTCCATCTGCACTAATGGATTCTCCTTGAGAGAGCTCTCTCAACTCCATCACACCCCTTGGGTGGATACCATATACAATTTGGAAAGGTGAATTACCGGTACTCCTATTCACTGTGTCATTGTAGGAGAATTCTGCCTGAGACAATATACTATCCCACCTTTCTCCATGATATCTTGTCAAACATCTTAGTAGATTCCCTAGTGACCTGTTTACAACTTTAGTTTGGCCATCCGTTTGGGGATGGTAGGCTGAGGAGAAGGATAAATTTGTACCAAGTTTCTTCCAAAGGGTCCTCCAGAAGTGACCAATAAACTTCACATCCCTATCAGAGACTCTAGTCAAAGGTAAACCATGTATCCGGACAATCTCCTTAAAGAACAAATCTACTACATAAGAAGCATCACAAGTTGTTTTGCATGGCAAGAAATGTGTCATCTTACTGAATATATCCACCACTACAAAAACACTATCATATCATTTCCTTGTCCTAGGCAATCCTAAAACAAAATCCATGCTTATGCTTTCCCATGGTCTTGAAGGTATGGGTAAAGGCTAGTATAGGCCTGCATTGGTGGACTTTCCCTTTGCCTTTTGGCAAATTACACATGCTTCCACAAATCTCCTGACATCTACCTATAGTTTGGGCCAAAAATAGTGTCTCTTCACCAAATCTAGTGTCTTGTCAAGACCAAAATGGCCTGCCATTTCTCCACAATGTTTTTACTTAATTATATTCAATCTCATAGAGCATTTGGGTATACATAGTTGTGCACCTTTAATAACAATCTATTTTGAACCAAAATTTAGAATACTCAACATGAAATTGTTCATCAAATGAAGCACATACCTTATAGGCCTCTCCAAAATCTTAATCACCCTCATACATGGATTTCAAAGAGTTTATTCCAACAATCTCTAACTGAATCTGATTTGCAGTTAGGACTCTTCTACTCAAAGCATTTGCCCCCTTATTCTTGACTCCTTTCTTATGCTTAAGGATGAAAGTGAAAGCTTGTAGGGTCTCTACCCACTTCATGTACCGGTGATTCATTTTTTCTTGACTGTTTATGAAGCTAAGGGCCTGATTGTCTGTGAAAACTATGAATTATTTTGGTAACAAGTAGTGTCACCACTTTTTCAAGGATTGGACTAGAGCATACATCTCTAGGTCATGGGATGAATATTTTCTCTTTGCCTCATTCAACTTCTCACTGAAGAAAGCAACAGGTCTTCCCTATTGATTGAGTACTGCTCCAATAGCCATATGACTAGCATCACACTCCACTTGGAAGATTTTGTTGAAATCAGGTAGGGTAAGGACCGGATGCTCTGCAACTTTCCTCTTCAAGGTTTCAAATGAGTTATAAGCTTCCTCTGTCCAACTAAACCTGCACTTTTGTCCCCCCTTTATGGTATCAAGCATAGGAGCACAAATATGGCTAAAGCCTCTTATAAACTTCCTATAGAAGGTAGTTAAGCCATGGAAACTTCTGACATCATTCATTGTCCTAGGTGTACGCCAAGACAATATGGCACTCACCTTTTCTTGATCCATTTTTAATTCACCATATGAGATTACAAAACCCAAGTAAATGATCTCTTCCTACATAAAGAAACACTTTTCCAAGTTGATCATTAATTTCTCTTAATACAATCTTATTAGGACCAGGTCTATATGTTTTAGATGTTCTCCTTTGGTTTGATTGAAAACTAGAATGCCATCTAGGTAGACTATAACAAATTTCCCTATGAAATCCCTCAGGACTTCATTCATTAACCTCCTAAAGGTACTAGGTGCATTTGATAAGCCAAAGGGCATGACTCTCCACTCATACAACCCCTCATTTGTTTTAAAGAAAATCTTCCACTCATCTTTGGGTCTAATCCTAATCTGATGATAGCCACTCTTAAAATCAACCTTTGTAGAATATTTAGCACCCCCCAAACAATCTAACAAATCCTCAATTCTAGGCATTGGAAACATATACCTGATGGTATTCTTGTTGATAGCTTGAGTCGGTGCAAAGCCTACAAGTGCCTTCCTTTTTGGGTGCCAAGACTGCAGGGACTGCACATGGGCTCAAAATTTTGCCAATCAATCCGGACTTCAACAATTCTTCAACCTGTTTTGCCATCTCAACATTCTAATCTGGTGTGAGATTATATGTTGCTTTATTAGGCAAGGTGGATCCAAGTATAAGGTCTATACAATGGTTTATGTCTCTCATGGGAGGTAGTGACCTTGGCATGCCATCAAAGATGACACCCTTGTATTTATCTAGTAGTTGTTGCACTGTAGGGTCAATCAACCTCAATTTGTCCTCTTCCTTGTCTTCAGACCTCTCCACCTTTGTTATTGTGGGAATGGGGATAAGGGCATAATAGACCATGCCTTCATTTGTCATGTTCTTTATGAACTGCTTCCCTCCTAACACCAACACCTTGGCCTCCTTTTGTTTGGTCTCCTCATCATCCTCCATTAAAGGTAGTAACTCAATCACCTTACCATCCTTGGTGATGGAATATGTATTCCTAGTACCATCATGCTATGCCTTTAAATTAAACTGCCATGGTCTCCCAAATAGGAGATGGCAAGCATCCATCTTTGCAATGTCAAACATCAACCTATCTCTATAGGCTCCAATCTGAAATTCTACCCAAGCCTGCTCTTCCACAACAGCTTGTTGTCCTTGTGTGAGTCATGAGACCTTGTAAGGGCAAGGGTGAGGTAGTCTTCTCAATTTTAGTTTTTCCACCATCTCTAGAGACACAAAGTTCTCAGTTGAACCGGAGTCTATTAGGACCTTGCATACTTTTCCACCCGCTTTGCAAGTGGTCTTGAATAGAGACTTCCTCTATGGTGGTTCTCTATCAGACATCTTCATAGTGGTTACTGCTCTTCTGATCATCAAAACTTCTCCTCTTTCAGGGTAGCCATAACTGTCAAGGGTATTGACACTTTGGTAGGTGTTTGCACTTGCCACACTTTGGCAGTCAGCCTCTAAGATCAAGTTGCTTCTCCTTTCTCCCATGGAACTAGTAGGTTTATTCAGGCATCTATTTGACATGTGTCCTTCTTGATTGTAGTTATAACATTTGATTGGACCTCTACCTTGAGATCTTCCTTTAAATGGTGGTCTTCTTCCTCTTAAGTTAACTCTATGATTGTATCCTCCATTGTTATTGGAACTACTCTCTCCGTTAGTGCCTTCTTGACTGGTTTCACTTTGGGCTCCAAAACCATTTCCCTTACTTTTGAAAAAATTTCTTCCGCCTCTCTGTTGTCTTCCTCTTCCTTTGTTATTCTACTCTTGTCTCCTTTTGATCTTTTCTTCCACCTTGATGGCAAGTTGATGGCATTTACCAACGGTATTCGGGCTAAGAAGGTTCAATTCTTCTTGAATGTTGTACCTTAGTCCATTTAAGTACCGGGCAACTTTCTCACTCTCTTCCTCTTTTGTTTTAGACTTCATGCATAGCCTTTGGAACTCCTCAGTGTATGAGTTCACATCCATCTCCTTCTGCTTGAGATTTTTTCTCCTCTTATGGAGTTGTATCTCATAGTCTTTGGGTACATAGGCCTCTTTGATCAAGGCAACCATCCTCTTCCAAGAAACAATCTTGGGTTTTTTGTCTTTCTCTCTTTCTTCTTGGACAAAGTTCCACCAAGTTAGGGTTGCTCCCTTCAACTTGGACTTAGCAATCTTCACCTTCTGGTGTCCTGGAATGTCTTCACACTCAAAGAAACTAGACAGGGAATCTACCAATCCATCACAACATCTGGTTCCATCTTCCCAGTGAAAGTTGGCAAATCAATCTTCTGCTCCATGGTTCTCCTTTCCATGGACTTGAGGGCATTAAGGAAGTGCCTCTGGTCAAAAGGAACACAACTTCCTCTAGCATAGGGATCTCATCCTCATCCCCTTCATCACCGCTACCAGTGCCTCCATCTTCCTTCCCATCTACTCTGCCTCACAACCTCTCAAGCTCCCTCTGCATTGCCTTGCAAGCAATGGCCTGCTCTCTCACAATCTTTGCCAATTCCATGTTGGTGATTGGTCCTCTAGAGACCTCTTCCTCTTGTCCTTCTGACATCTCTCAATTCTTTGTCTTCTTACCAAAGTCGTTACTAGCTCTAATACCACTTGATGCAGAGCCCTCCTTGTATCATGTCAAACACCTCAAAATGTATGACACTAACCCCTCAAACCAAGAATGGGATCCTATCAAGACAAGGCTCAACAACATTAGGTAGAACTTCTCACAATCTCCAAGACCCATGCCTACTCAACAAGGGTATCTTGCCACAACACACTCCATGATACCTACAAGCGTTACAATTCAATTGCATACCGGTTTTAGGTCATACAAGGCTCATCAAAGTCGGGCAAAGCACTGGTTGCAAGGTTTCATGCCCATTCCTTAAGAAACTCACCCAATTAGGCCTAGTGGCTTGTAGCCCTATTTAGCGGGTAAAGGGAACTTAAGTCCAAATTCTCCCAAACACCTTAGCAAACAAATTATAGATTCAGACACCCTTTTGGAAGTTACACAAATCCCCAAAAGGAAGGATCAGAGTCTACAAAATAAAGGTCTTTGCCGGTAGGATGTTGACTGTCCTAAAGGGCTAATTAGGCTTCTTTTGTGAAGCAACTATGCTCAGATCAGTTAACCGGTTAACTACACCCCCTTGGGCATGTGAGGGACCATAAATCATGAGGGGTTCCAGGGTTGCATGCTTGGAATCATCACCATTCGCACACAAAGGTGATCTATATGTTCAAGGTCTAGATAGCCACATAGAGATGTCTACCTAAGATCGCCCCAAACGCACTTCTTCCTTGCTTTCCTTGCAAAACCCTCTTGGAATCCTACAATGACCATACTTGCCTTCCACCAAATCCCATGAGCCTCAGACTGGTGAAGTGCAAGATATGGCCATGGAAGAATGAAAACTCAAGGTAAACCTTGGTTTTCCAAGTACCTACAGCAAAACCTGAATATCAGGAGCAACACACACAATCAAGACTTCAAATCAAAGCCAAAACAAAGTTAACTCTCCCCTTCAACTTATTCACATCATTGGGAATGGGTACCAATCCGTACAAAATCGTACTACGGACAAAAACTCCAGAAATGCAGGAAAAACTCAAAATTTTATTAGTTTGTTGGCATCAAACTCTCCTCCGTACAACTATTCCTCAGGAATTCGATCCACAAGGTTTAAATACTACTCTACAACTACTCTCAACTGAAAACCAAGAGGTTAGAGTCATTGGAGGAGTTTGCAATATCAAAAATGCAAAAAGTACATAAAAGTTGCTCACCACAACTTTTGCAAAAGTTGTCAAAATGTCATCTTTTGCCTTCTAAGCCTTGGATCAAGTTCAACCCCTCCTAAAACACCTTAAAACACATAAAATCAACACATTTGATCCCCTATTGTTCAAAAGTCCTAATTGGCTCGTAGAAATTCCAAAATAGGAGTTTGGCTCTCAAGATGGGGTTCCTTATTACAAACACACAATGCATCATTGTAAACCTATACAAAACATCCTAAAGACATGTTTAATGCCTTAGCCTCCCTTCTAAGAGTCTAACTTGTCATCATGAAGGGTTTGATGGGGTACTCTTGCACCACCTATAAACCCATTTGTTTGGCAATGCTCTTTTACCTTCAAGCAATTCAACCAAGTTCCAAGTTTGGTTTTGTAACAAAGAGTCCATCTCCTCTTTCATTTTGTGCTCCCACTTCTTCCTATTTTAAACTTATATTGTGTCTACATAACTTTCTAGTTCACCAGAATTAGACAATAATACATAATATAATGAGGGATAGTATCATTAAGGGGGTCCACTTATCCTAGTAGATCTTCTTGCAGAAGTTTGAGGTACCTATTGTTGTTCTAGTTGCTCAATATTTTTTGGCATTGATAGTAATATATTTTGGGGATTTCATCAAGCAACATGTATTGTGTGTTTTCCTTTTCCTGTTTCTTTCCCTACAGTTGATCTAATATCCAATAAAAGTACACTTCATGGATTTTGCCTCGAGATTTGTTATATTTTCTATGTCAATGTGGACGAATGCTTCACAGCCAAAAGTTTTCAAAAATGACTAGTCTACCTTTTAACCTGTCCATGTCTCATCTGGAATCCCACCATCTAAGGAACTTGAAGGCCCTTTGTTTATTAAGTAAACAGCAATATCTACAACATTTACCCAAAACAATATTGGCAATCATGTATGCAATCATTTTTCTTGCACACTCCATGATTGTTCTATTCATCTTTCAAACATTATTTTCTTGTGGTGTTCTTGAAACCATTTTTTGTCCACAAATCGCATGGTATGAACAGAAATTATTAAACTCTTTGTTATAGTACTCATCTCCATTATCTGATATGAGACACTTCAACTTATTCCCTCTCATTCTCAACCAAAGCTTTATGTTTCTTAAAAGTATCAAATACATCAGATTTTCTAGAAATGAAATAAACCCAAGTTTTTCTAGTTGCATCATCAATAAAAGTCACATAATAATAAGAGCCACCAAGACATGACACCTAAGTTGGTCCCCATACATCTTAATGCACAAACTCTAACTTTTCACTCTTCTTTTCTTTCTCAACCCTAAGAAATCTAGCTCCCTTTTGTTTTGCATAAACACAATTTTCACAAAAAACAAAATCAACTTGTTTCAAACCTAGCAATAAATTTCTAGAATGGTGAATTCACTCATGTACCCAACCTATTTTGCTATAAATTTGTATTTATTTTTGTAAAAGCTAGGGAAATAGAATAATCAGAACTACTAGTACACAAATACCATGTACATACGTTTTCCCCTTCTTTTTTCTATTATCAATGAGCTTTTATTGACCTTCAATGAATTGTATGTAAATGTAATTGTGCAACCTTCACTTTTCAGTTGTCATGCTGATATTATATTTCTTCTCAAATAAGGAACATGTCTCATCTCTTTCAGCAACCATTGATTTCCATTTGGTAATTTTATCTGTGTTGCCCTTTCCAACAATGTTGCATAGTTCATCATCACCTAAATAAACCTATTCAAAGTCACCTTGAACATAATCTAGAAAATATGTCTTATGGGTTGTAGCATAAAATGAGGCCCCTAAATCTAACACTCAAGAATCAATAATATTATCTAAAGAAAGAATTAAAGCATCTTGTAACACATCACCTACTACATTTGTTTTCTTATTATTTTATTGTTGCCCATCCTTTTGTTTTCCCTTTTGAGACGAATATTTTTTCTTCAGATATCCTTTCTTCCCACGATGTCAACACTTTAGCCTATCCCTAGATTTGGATATGCCCTTCCTAGATTTTCTACAATGTGTTGTGCTTTTTCCTCTTTCCCTTTGTCTTCCCCTATTCTCAACAACCAAAGCATTACTTGATGTCTCACCTATGCTTTTTCATCCCATTTCATCATTAAGGATGACACCAACAACATAATCAAAATTTAAAGTGTTTGAATTAGAGACAAAATTACTTACAACCATGACCAAGCTATTCCAAATTTCTGGCAATGGACAGAAACTCAAGATAGCCCTAAACTCATCATCAAAAGTTACTCTAACATAACTTAGCTTACTAGTGATCGTGTTAAACTAATTCAAATTATCAGCAATAGACCCACCTTCTAGCATCTTGATATTAAATAAATATTCCACAAAAAATACCTTGTTGGAGGACGAGGGTTTCTCATACAATTTGTCTAATGTCGCCATCAGACCCACCGTTGTTTTTTTGTGCTATATTAAAAGCCACTAACAATGTCAGACAATGTCAGGCACAACCATATTGTTCCTAGTGCCTTCCTATTGAGCACCTCCCATTGTAAATCTATTTCTTTTATTTGGCTTCTTTGCTATTCTACTCAACGGCAAATAAAGATCCTTCTAGCATAGATAATCTTACATTTGCATCTTCCATAGTTGATAGTTTTGACCGTTAAACTTTTGAAGCTTAAACTTGCCTTCTTCTATCATTGCTCCCACTTGAATCTGGAAAAAAAAATCCTACCAAATGACTAAAAAAATTACATGTCTCTGATACCAATTGTTAGGGTTTAAGGCAAACTGGAGCAATAAACAATATTAAATATAATGCAAAATAAGAGAGGCAAAAATAACATAAACGCATTAACACGAAGATTTAATGTGGCTCACCCAATGTGGATTACATCAACTAGAGAAACAGAGCCCACTTCTTTTCTATTATCTAGTAAAGAGAAAATTACAATATATGATATCTAGTCATAATATATGGTACCCCCCCTTGCAACCCCTTGCACTCACGTATCAACACTAATTGATATAGGAGGAAAATGCGGCTAAAAAAGTCACCAAAATTTAAGCCTAGCAACATGATCGATTGCCACATACTAATAGTAGATGTGTTTGAAAATGAAAATTTATACTAACCTAGAGGTTTGGTGTGCAAATTCTCCAACCTTTGTCTGGCCTTTTATTCTTGACTTGCACAATTGGGTACTAGACTCTTAGAGGCTCCTCATGGTTGGTAAGATTTACTTTTCCCCTATGCAAAAGCTTTTCTCATTGTCTTCTTTGCCTCTTCTAAGGAAAGAAACTTAGTGTCAATAATTTGTGGACTTAAGGAGAGTGCTCTCTCTCTATGAAATCATGGGCAACCTACTTTAACCCCCTTACCAAACCACTCAATGTGTGTTTGGTGTGGGTTAGACTTCAATATCTTCCCCTCCAATTTTGGGACGATTCTTGTAGCAAAGTCATTGGAAATTCTATTAGTTGCTTCTTGAAGGTTGATGATTCCACTTTCTACACGTGGCACTCTACTTTTGCTCAAATTCTAGTGGATATTGACATATTGAAGCCTCTTCATGGCGATGTGGTTTTGATTGTTAGAGGTAGGCCTTAACTGAACCGCTTGATTGTGAGGGCCTCTATTTTAGATCTCATCATTGCTTCTCAACTGATCACTTGGCTACGAATTGTTTTCTCTCATGTCAAAAAGGTCATACTATTTTGTGAATGAATGTTAATGGTGATCACTTGACTATCCAAACTCTTGATTCTTCATCAAATGACTCCTCTCAAGATAATGACGAGTCCTTAGCTTCTATTGTGGCCTTATCATGCCCTGCAAACCCTATTAGGGAGCCTCCTTCTCCATACTCAACTCGATTTTCTCATAGCTTCTACTCATATCTAGATTTCTCATGAGGTGGATGGTCACCTCTTTCCTCATTCTAGGTATGCTAACGAACACTCTCTGGGAGTTTCTCCTCCTTGTCCCCCTTGTCTTGCAAATTTGGAAGACAGTGTCACTTTAGTCAATGAAGGAAAGGTATTTCCTTTTCCTCTTCCCAAACACATAATAAAGTTGTGGCTGATAGCTCAACTTTTTCTTGACACAAATTTTTCTAAGTGGGACTCCAATGGTCCTTGCATTCATCCATAGTCCTTGCTTCGCTATAGATGTTCTTGATTGTGTTGCTTCTCGATTGTTTATGGCATGTCAAGCCTTGTTTCATCCACCCTTTTGGTTGCCTTTATTTTGGGGCAGAACCTTGTTTCCTTATGCTTTTGTTCAAGGGTTTGGGACCTTTTAAAATCTTTCTTTGAATTTATCAAAAACATATAAATCATAAGATATAAACAACCATTAATCTTGTAATCTTTTTCCCTCTTGATATCATTTAAATGCTTCATGATGTCATTAGACTATCAACTTATTCTGAACATGTCATTAGATATGTGTGCATGTTCTACAAGAGCCAAGAGATATTAATCATAATTAGGTTTAGAACCATTCTTTGAACCCTTTACAAAAATGATATTGTTCCTCTAGTGTAGGACTAGCCAAAGAACGGTATTCTTCCTCTAATGTAGGACTAGCCAAAGACATAATCAATGTGATACATACAACCTGACCTAAGCATCAATGTCTTTAGTGTATCTTTCCATAATGCCAACCCATTTTGAGTAAAGATGGATATTTATCTTATTCTTTCTTAATATTCTAGCTTTTTTCTAAAGTTGTGCCCCTAAAAGAAATCAAAACTTAGAAAATTTCATCCACACTAGCCCCATGTTGGATATATGGTGTAATCTTTTTCTTTATGGCAATGACACCCTTAAAAATATTTATTATTCCATAACTATTTGTTATATCTATGGCATGATCTTTTTCTTATGATGATGAAGACCCTTAAAATATGTATCATTCTATAACTATTCATTTTGAATACCCTTGTTGAATGGTGTTTTCTCCAAAACAATTTGTGTTTGAGATCCTTATGATCCTTATTTGTGAGTCTAGTACACCATGTTCATGTTGGTTATGTCTAATTTAGACAAGCAAATGTACAATCAATCTACTTGGTAAGAATTAAGCAACCTACCTTTATTTAACTGAAATAAAATATTATTTATTATATATATATATATATATATATATATATATATATATATATATATATATATATATATATATATATATATATATATATATATATATATATATAATAAAGTTGATATGAGGGGTTTTGTGTCATGAAAAACAAAGCATTCACAATAAAAAAGAAAAGAAAAAGTCATACAAATAGACCAAAACTAATAAAACATTTCATCAAATAATTTTGTTAACATTTTTCCTTTAATTTTGCTTATAACACATGGATATACCTTTTTAATTTTGCTTATAACACATGGATATACCTTTTGAATAAAATTACAGTTAGGAAGAAACATGCATGCTACAAAGATAAAATGATATTATTATCTAACTATTAACTTAAATTTATCTACAAATTAGGAAGAAACATGCATGCTACAAAGATAAAATGATATTATTATCTAACTATTAACTTAAATTCATCTACAAACTAATCATTTATAATGATACAAAGCTCTAAAAAACAAAAAATTTGCCAGCAAATAAGTTTGAGCTAACGACACCCACACTTTAGTTGCAGTCAAAAATATGTTTTCAACAAATATAGCTAACCAAAATAGTTAATTATGTCTTTTGTTAATGCATTTTGAATTTTTAAAGACATGAACCACCTTCTCTTCGAACGCTTTGACCTTCTTATCTCTCGGATACTCGAGACATCGTCACTTTGCACTAACCAGCTATAATGACACAAATTTATGAAAACAAATTTCTTCCCCAACTCAAAAATTTTAACCACCAAAGAATTTGACCGATTGAAAGATAAATTTCCACCATGTTGCAATTTTTTACCATTATATTTTCTACGCCAATGCATTTAGTTATAACATTTCTACAATTTATTTATTTACCAAATAAGTTTGAGCTAACTACACAACACTTTAGTTGCGGTTGAAAATATCTTTTTACTAGAGATAGCTAACCAAAGAAGTTGAAATTGAATTCTTAAAGACATGAACCACCTTCTCTTCAAGCACATTGACCTTCTTATCTCACGAATATTGCTTACAATGCCAGCAACACAAACAAGTAATCAATTTGTTGAATCTATTAACCATGCCCAGTTATTCTAACTCAATTTGTCAAATTCTTCACCAACTAAAAATACATCATTTTCACTCATGTCAGTGACGTAAAAGGCGAATGATATGGACAAAATGAACATACTTATATCACGTTGAGTACCATAGCTTTGCAATTTTGTTGTCTCATTGCCTTCAAACTTGCTTTTAGAATCTCAGTGGGAGACTTTAAAGTTTCCATCTATTGGAAAATAAGATGTTTTCCATGTTTGAAAATGCCCAACTTGATCAACTCTTTTTGTATCTATGTTTTGCATATGCCAAGTCTCGATAAGAAATCATTGTAAGTTTTAATGTCATGTCTGGTGTTCTTGCTCACTAATTGCATCCCTCGTCATCATCAATTTGTGCAAACATTTTACAAGCCTCATTAATGGAACAAAGGCCTTGATCATACAATTCATCAATCCATATGTGGCCTTGCCATACATCAAAATTTTAACTATGCCCTTTCTATTTCAACTAAAAACAACCTATATAAGAATGACAAATTCGAAAAAGTAAATTCTAACAAACGTGTGATCAACTGATCAAAAGATATTTGTAGCTCCTTTATCTAAGCCTTCCCCATCCCTTTGAACTCTTTCTTTTATATAATTGGAGGTAAATTGGAGCATGCACAAGTCCGCCTTCCTAAAAAGATCTACTTGAAAAATATGAAACTTAGGAAAACATTTTCTCATCCTTATCTCTAGGGAGAATTATTGTTTTTACCCTCATATAGCTTTGTTAATTATTTTTTTGGTGCTATTCGTTGCTTGGGCTTCTTAAAAGTGGGAGCTTGGAGAAGTGAAGAGTTTTTGGCACTAAAGTTCAAAGGTGCAAATTCCATGACTTTTCTTTGTGGAAACTTAATAATTCACCCCATTTCAAGAACCCTTTAAGAGTAAGGTTATGGTTTCTCTATCCACTCCAAATATCTTTGTGAGTCCATATGAGTCGAGAGAATATGGAAGGGACAAAGGTGTCAAAGATGGATGAGCTGGTGGCACGAATTGATAAGGCTCTTAAGAGGAGGTATTCTAGAGGGAGTTGGAATAATGGGATAAGGAGACAAAAGTGAGCTTGTGAAAAAGTATCCTAAGAAGATACTCTAGTGGATTCAAAAACAAATGGATTAACAAGTGGACCTCACACTCTTCCATATTTAATTTAAATGGATTTAACTTTTTGAGGCCTGTCCTTAATACAAGTGAATCCAACTTTTTTCATCACTCTTCCTCATCCTCTCCTCCAATACCACCTATACTTTTGCAGGATGTGAGATGAAGACATTGACGTTGCGTGGTTGCCCTTGTGTTTGACAATTAGTTGAAGCTTTCCTTGCCTTCAATTAATCTTTTCCTAATCTACAGCCCCTATCATAACCATTTCACCTTCAACTCTTTTCATTTTGACATGGTAAAGATACAACCAATCACATTCAGTGCTTAATGAATGAAATCAAAGTTGTGTTTCCCCATACTACCACTTTAGTAGACTTAGCAATGAAAATAGGAACAAGGACTCTAAACGAACCCACTATCACACAAAATTTCTGCCAGTACCGTCCCTTGATGGATTGTATTCCTCAGTTTCAGATCTTGTGTTGGTATGCCCTAATCCATCTCTAATCAGTGAGGTTTTGTATACTGATAGATTCTATAGATCTCAACATGATGTAGGATCTACCAACATGAGATTTTGCAAAACCTCAACTCTTCTCATCTACCAAGAACAAACATAATACAAGTCTTGTTTTCTGCAAACCCTAAACAAACTCCTTAATACTCATTTCTTCAAAACAACAGTCCTTTTGCCACCTCAGTTCTTAGCAAATTAGGTTTTATATCATATTCTTGCATGGTGCATTTAATTCTTACATGTAGAAGAAAATCCATCATTTTGAAACTTTCCATGGTGTGCATGTCTGTCACACTTTTTGCACTTTCATGACCTTCCATCCTTTTCGTCTCCAATCGAACAAAATCCAGCATCAACCACAAAAAACTAAAACATGACTTCTTTCGTTAGATCACCTTTCTGAGTCATACTTTTTGCAACTCCCACTTCCTTTTCTCCCCCCTACTCTACCTTTTAAACAATGTCTCCCAAAGCACCCAAAAAAAATAAAAAACTAGAACCAAAAATTAAACGAGACCTAACGCACAAAAGCAGGAAACAGAAAGAACATTAAGAAAAAGCAAAAGACAAATGAAACTATAAATAAAATAAAATAAATTTTGACTAGTACAGCACAACCCTATCTTTTGAGCGAAGATAATGAGCCCAAGCATGAAAGCGTATATCACTTTCTTCCTTAAGCTTAATGTACAAGGATCCATCGATCTTCCCAAAGTGTGAAACATCCAACAAAAGTAGTAAACTATTAATCCCCTAATTCCCTGATAAATTATAAGCTTTAACCAGCAACTATACCAGTAAGCAGAATTAATCTTCTTCCTCAACTTTTTCTTAAAAAAAGACCTCCAAATAGGATGAGACTGACTCGGACAAATTTCAACATGTCTTGCAATCCCATCAATCAAATTCTTTATGAGCATATGATGGAATACATACAAGGTAGTTTTGTGAAAATAAAACTCACTAAGATCGCTTGTCCATCAAATTCACTATCTTCATCATATCGTGAGAAAATTTCCAGTTTTAGTGTAGGAAAAAGATTTACCAACAGTTGAGGGTTAACCCTGTAGGAGGAAGATCTTTTAACAAACGGTTTGGAAATTTAAACACATTTGTTAAAAGGAGAGGTTAGAGAATGGCAAGCTCGGAGAGGAATCCAAAATAGCTTTTTTGTCTCATTATTTTGCCTCACTGAATTTTTGCCACATTATTTGTTGAAGTAATTTTTTGCTTAATCACCTGTAGTTTCCACTGTTCATAACATGATACTTCTTTGGTCATATAACAAGATCTGGCATGTCTTTTTACATAACGGCCTGGAGTTCCTAACATTTTCATTATTGGGAGGTTTTGGTTTTTCTCATAGAGATGGTGCAATCTTGTTGAATCATATTGGTCAATTCAGCAGTAATTTCCTTTGCCAACCGTTAAATGCCCACTAGCAGGGTTATCATTTCAACAGGGATTTAACTAGTCTTTTGAGGCATAAAAAGACAATTTAATTTCAAAATCCAAATATTTTCATGTAGCAAAGCCAATTTTATGTATGCTGCAATACAGCAACAAAATCACACAATGCAGTATAAGACATTTTACAAATACCCATTGACCCTCTATGTCAAAATATTACTTTGAATAGTGGAACACCAGCTTGTAATTTATTGGGATGCTTAACGAACCTAAAATTATCTCAATTAATAAGGCCAGTGGCTAATCTTCACACAAAATGGTATTATAAAAAACCTCACAGATCTGCAAAATACAGTGTTTTTTCACCCGATATTTTGTGGTTTTAAAGTAATGGGGATGCAGAACATGAAGATTGAGCTACCAAAAATTTCGCGAAAATCCGTTGTGTTTTGCAGATTTTAGAAACTGTACAGAGTGCTGTTTTGTGTGGAGATTAGCCACATCCATGCAAATCTGCTTAGTAGTATCATGAACATGGTGAACATTCCCTTTTTCTGTCCTGGTTAAATTTGTGTCAACAAGAAATGGTATCTCAAATTGTGATAATCTAGTTGGATTGTTGTGCTAAATTAAAATCTGAATTAGAACCTTGGGATTCAGACATGTCGAGTGCATAATAACTTGTTAAAATGTTTGCCAGCTGGCAACAATGCATCTACTATAAAAGAAATAGAATGCATAATGTATGTCCATACATTCTCAGCAGATAAATTTAGGGAATCAAGGTTTGCCAGCTGAAAATTGTATACATATCTAGTTGATTCATAAGCTGTGCCACATTTGAATTTCTTGTTGCTAGGAGGGCATATAATGGAAGCCCTGCGTCAAAGAGGTCTCTTTTATGAATTTTATACACAAGCATCAGGTAGCTTATGATCAGGAATGACTTTTGCATGAGAATCTAGTAAGAGACTTATCTGAACAGCATATGACTTACACTCATGTTTAAGAATAGATATTAAGTTTGTTGTCAGACTAGATTTACCTGTTAAAAGAAAAATTGTTGGTTTGAGTTTCAGATCAATGAAGCAGCTCTTCAAATGCACCTAACTAGACAAGTAGCAGAACAAATTCAACGGTCCACATATAGAATAAAATGTACTGCTTTGGAGCGTAAATAGAAATCAAACATTTTTCATCAATAATTCTCATTACGAACCTATGGCTTCAATTACAGCCTACAAACCCTGTTTCATTATTTCAGAACTTATTGAAAAAGTAATATAGTTGCAGATATCTTCTAAAGCTGTTTGCAGCTAATGTTTCAACTATATCTATAGAATCATTTTTAACCACAAGTATTGACTTCTTGAAGTTTTAAAAACGGAAAAGAATTAACCACCAGTTCTAAAGAACAAAATCTGGAGAATGGGCCCTCAAATAAAGGTTTTTATTCAGACATCTGTGATTTCTCCACTCAGGAATAGGTAGATGAACTGTTGGACGAGTTAACAGGGGTAGAGAAGAAAGATGGAACCTTCTAAAGAATTCAAATATATTTCTCAAATGTCAGGGATGAGAATAAAGAGGAAAAGCCATCTATAGAGATGGACTGCTTCAAGGAGAAGCTACCTTCTATAGAGCTCCAATTTTCTAACAGAATTGGTCAAAAAATGAGAGATTAGTTGTGTGGAACTAAACCTGAACCTGTTATTTTATGTTTAAACTTCGTCTCAAGAATTCTTTCTCAGATTAGCTCACTTTTTTCAATTCCTCAAGTGCTGTAGTCGCAGGTGTTGGCACAGCTCCACCAGTGGTTGGCCTGTTAAACAACATTGCAACAACTATTAGATACCAATAAAACATTTTAAATGTCAAGAACCCTGGCATATCCACTAACATGGCCATAAACACTTTTGAAAGCATCCCTGTAATAGCAAAGCACACTGTTTTATGTTGGGAAACAAAACTTACAGGCCAACGAACACCTTGAAAGCATCATAGATACCCCATTGTGCTCCAGTGAGTGTTCCAATCATAACAATACGTAAAGGCAAGCCCCGAGTAAAGAGACCAAGCATACCCATCTTCTTCACAGCCTGATTCCACAAACATTTAACAGTTAGTTTTTAATGAAACTAGATTTCCACAATCCATAAATTGCTATGAATTAGTATGAACAAAATGCAAGACAGAAAATCCTAGAGCCCATACAGTATCCAAGCATTTTAAAATTGAATCACATAAGAGGACAAATCAATGGAAGTCCCAAAGTGTTTTATTGGTTACCTCGCCCACACTAGCACCCTTAGCATTGTTAAGGAAAGAAACCAGATTGTCAGCTGGATGGGAAACAATAGCACAAAAGACGCCAGCAATATATCCTGCTGCAAAACTAATACCCAACTGAAAAGGCTTGCTGCATTGATCCTTTGGTTTGGGAACTGCATGCTTGTAAAGCAACTCTACAATAGTTTCAAAGGATGCAAATTTCATCATTGTATCTGCAACAGAATAATGATATTAGAATCCTAAAATACAATTGTTTATTCGCATGAAAATATTTTTCCACGCATGCATTAAACCACAAGGAAAATAACATTTAAGCCACAGGAACAAACATTACAACTTCTTTTCCCACATGAAAACACATTTTCTCAATGGAATGAGACTATTTCCATGCAAACACACACATGCACAGCAACATGCAAACAATGGAAACAACATTACAACTTCATGTGATAAAATGATTCCATAAATTTTAACTAGCACTGGTAGAACGAATACACATATTGAGATAGAAACTGAATTTCAGAATGCTTTCAAATTTTCAATGCTCAATGTCACATGTAAAAGTCAGACATTTGTGAGTTTCGGCTTTTCTAGAAGTCTCATTTCAACAACTGTCAGCCTAACCAAAGCAAATACATTTACAGATTTAGCAGTAGCATAGTAATAACAAAAGGCCCAGCTCTCTTCATGATGGTGATTACAAACAAATAGATTCTTAAAAGTCAAGCATCTGCTACATCACAGTAGTTCAGAAAAATATCAACCTTTGACATCCTGCATGAGGCAAAATACATTAGATAAATTTAGAGCCGCCCCGTAACAGATATATGCTACTGGACATTACAAACAATATTGAGAATGGTTTACACTGAATTTCAGAATGGTTTCAATGCTCTGTGTCACACAGAAGAGTTGGAAATTTGTGAGTTTCAGCTTTCCTAGAAGTCTCATTTCAAGAAGTGTCGGCCTAACCAAAGCAATTACATTTACGTAAAAATATTAACCTTTGACATAACCCTGAACATCTCCTGCATATGAGGCAAAATACATTAGATAAATTTAGAGCCACCCCCTAACAGATATATGTTACTGGACATTACAAACAATATTGAGAATGGCTTACACTGAATTTCAGAATGGTTTCAATGCTCCGTGTTGTTGATGTGTTTTTCATGCACATGCGAACACAGAATAAAATACCAAGGTATCTTATCCTCTCTTGAACAAAGTTTCCCCGAATGCTGAAAATTTTGCCGAAGGATCA
Source organism: Cryptomeria japonica (assembly GCF_030272615.1). Taxonomy (NCBI): domain Eukaryota; kingdom Viridiplantae; phylum Streptophyta; class Pinopsida; order Cupressales; family Cupressaceae; genus Cryptomeria; species Cryptomeria japonica. The sequence continues at coordinate 525,739,448 of NC_081413.1, forward strand.
ATCGAGGCAACTCCAAGGTTCTTATATGTAGGTTCTCTACTTGTGGATAAGCTCTTGCGGTATGATGTGATTTTGCTGGAATCACAAGGGGACTTACTTTCGATGACCTGAACATCTGATTTGCTTTGGATATTACTAGAAAGTGGAATTTCACTGGCCCCTGATTTTTTAAAAAAGGAAAAAGGATAAGGGTTGGAACGGGATCTATTTCTAGCACTAAGAACGTAAGAGCAATGAATGACCTTTGATGAAATTCTAACTAAGTCTTGCTTTGACATCCTAGGATCATCTCCACAAGATTAGTGCGATCTTCTGAGAAAAGCTTTATGATGTTTAGATCACCGCTACAAGCATGGACACCGTCAGGTTGATGCATATCAATGAAGAAGCGATAATTGAAGTTAAGCTTAAGTTGAATGATTCCAATTGACTACGCAAGGCAAGTCTGCAATCAACAAACCGCTAGTAGTATGGATATACGAATTTCACCGTTGATCATACAAATTTCTTCCATTCACCTAATAACATGAAATCAAATTTGAGAAGTATAGAGACCATGCAAATTATTGAATCGACCCATAGAATTCACCATTTCTTCAATAAAGTTTACAAGTCTTTTGCAACAATATCTTGGCAACAATCTTTGCCTTCTCTTTCTACTCTACTCTAACTATTTCCTACTCTCTGACTATTCACTATTAACTATTAACTATTCCCCGACTATTAACTATTAACCTTTACAAATGAGGAGCCAAGGCTTTATATAGAGAGCCCTTTACAGATTGATGGCTCTGATTGACTTAAGAATCAATGGCTAGGATTACAGGATAGAAACCCTAATTAGGGTTTGTTATAACAAACTTCCTTAGCCAATGAGAATATTACGTTCAATATTTGAGAACCAATAGGAAACAGGGGTAGGTGCCTCGAAGTTTGTGTCGTCCTCGATGAGTCTAGTACATTGAATCTGGACATGCTGAGGTGGACCAATCCGACTGGAGGAAAAATGACTGGGATGCCACCTTGTCTAACGCTTGTGACTTGGTTGATCCTTTTTTGTCTCTGACGTGATGAATGATGTATTTACTTTGCTTGATGAGGCTTCCTTATTGTCAAGTCTTCCTTCTCCAGTAGCATATCTCGCCCTAAAGTGCTAGCAAAGCCTTTCTTTGTCATCTTGTGGTAGAATGAGGTCTTGAGGCTAACTTGAACTCCTTGAACACCCCTAGTCTTCCAACGCTTCAAAGCACCTTGAGTCCTCCCTTTTTGCATGTGGAACGTCCTTGATGATGATGGACTGGAAGAGGTCGTCCTTGCCCTGGCCTGGTCTTCTTCCATCTGCAAAACCAACCAAAAGGTGATTAAGGACACATAATGAATTCATTCTAACATAGCATTTCCTACCTTAAATCATCAACAACAAGACATTAAAATGAAGTTTGCTCAAGATTCTCCCCAGGGACAAGCCTTATAAGAATTTCGCTCTAGACCCTTTTGAAGGGTCAGGAGCGAAATTTGCAATCTTGGCCTAAATTCTTCTCACTTTGTGACCACAACTTGCTCAAATGCATGTCTAAGGGTGCCTTTAATCTCAATCAACACTAGGCTTGATGCGAAATTGGAGCAAAATAGAGGTTTTAAGAATTTCGCTCTGGACCCTTTGGAAGGGTCAGGAGCGAAATTTGCATTTAAGCTCAAATTTCATCATCTCCTTGCCTTTAACTTTCCTTGACTTTTGAATTGCTTTCTCCTGAAAACATCATTGATTTGACCTCCTAAAAGACCAAAAGAGAGGATTTCGCTTTGGACCTTGGCCAAGGACAGGACCTATAAGGAATTTCACTCTGGAGCGAAATTTGCATTTTAGGACAAAATCTTCACATTTTGTGACCACAACTTGCTCAAATGCATGTCTAAGGATGCCTTTAATCTCAATCAACACTAGGCTTGATGCGAAATTGGAGCAAAATAGAGGTTTTAAGAATTTCGCTTTGGACCCTTTGGAAGGGTCGGGAGCGAAATTCACATTCTAGGACAAATTCTATCATTTCTCTACTCCAAAATGCCTTCCAAGGCAAGCATACACTAGTCTTCTCTCCACCAAGGCCTGGGAACCCATCTCTTGACCTTCATCATGGGCAAATTAGGTGAAATTGAGAATTTCGCTCTATACCCTTTGGTCAGGAGTGAAATTCTTGACTTGCTTGTTTTCCTTCACCAAGGTCTATCCTTTTCACTCTCTATACTTGGACTCTCATCTTTGGATCCCTCTCCCATACATGCAACACTTGCTTGACCCTCAAAATGGCTAGAAAGGAGAATTTTGCTAAAAATAATGGCCAGGTACAGGGACCTATTTAGGATTTCGCCCTAGACCCTTTGGAAAGGTCAGGAGCGAAATCCACACTCTATGCTTAACTCTTCATCTTTTCAACTCCAATCTTCCTTGCAAGGCAAAAATACACCACTCTACTTGCACCTACGCCATAGGAACCACTGCCTTGACCTCATCCAAGAAGAAAATAGGAGTTTCCAAGAATTTCGCTCTGGACCCTTTGGAAGGGTTAGGAGCGAAATTTCTATTTTAGGCTAAAATCCTTCACATTTTCACTTTGAGTCACTCCCTAAGGCAAAAACATGTCAATCCACCTTCCAACATGCCTTAGAAACTAAGAACTTGGCCAAAACAAGTAAGAAAATGAGGTCTATGGGGATTTTCGCTCTAGACCCTTTGGAGAGGGTCAGGAGCGAAATCCACATTCATGGTTGGTTTTCCACTTCCTTCATCCAATTCTCCTTCAAACTTGATCAAATTCAAGCTCCTTTCTCCACATTTAAGTGAATCCACCATCAAACTAGCTCAAGACAAGGTCATTTCATCATTTTAGGCAAGATAGGGGGTCAAACTGAGGATTTTGCTCTGGACCTAGGCCAAGGACAAGACCTATAGGGAATTTCGCTCTGGACCCTTTGGAAGGGTCAGGAGCGAAATTCTCCTTTTGGGTTGATTTCTACCACTTCATCGCCTCAAACCTCTTCTCAAAGGCAAATATGCATCAAAGCCTCCTCAACCATGCCTCAAAAATCCAAAACTTAGCCATATCAAAGAGCAAAATAGAGGAAAAGTGAATTTCTCTCTGGACCCTTTGGAAGGGTTAGGAGCGAAATTCTCATTTTAGGCTCATTTTCACCTTTTTCCTCCCTTCTTTGGCTTGGATATAACTTATTAGGCCTCTCCTGATCATCCTCCAATCCAAGTTAGCATTCACTTCAAGGTTTTGTGAAGAAAAAAGGGTCTCATATGAATTTCGCTCTGGACCCTTTGGAAGGGTCAGGAGCGAAATTCCTCCTTATGCTCAAATCCTGACTTCATTTGCATATTACTTCACTCCAAATAAGTGTTTTGCCCTCAATAATGCCTAGGAATGAATTATTTCTAAATTTGGATCAAAGTAGAATGTCCTATAGAGGAATTCGCTCTGGACCATTTGGAAGAGTCAAGAGCGAAATTGGAATTCGCTTTGGACCCTTTGGAAGGGTCAAGAGCGAAATTTGACATGTTAGTCTCTCTGTCAGGATTCATATATGGAATATAACATATACTTTAATTATATTCCATATATACTATCAGGATGTTTGAGAGTGGTTTCGGACCTCCAGGAGTTATAATGCAAAATCTAGTTTTTGGAGGATTCTTCAATTTTCCAAACTTAGTCAAATTTCAGGATCGGGATAACATTCCAGACTTAGCCAAATTTCAGAACATTTGAAGATCAAGATGACATATCAGACTTCATCACTCACTAATTTGACTTAACTCAAACCTTCAAAGATGATATTCACTCACCAAGATTCATTGACCTCCTCAAACTCAAACAAGACACAATTAGCAACAAGAGCAAAACTTGGCCTAAGGGAGACTTTCAAAGATGACCCTAACCCGGACCATCCACTGACTCACCTTTAGCTAAAACAGAGCCTACTATCTTAGTGATCCCCCTGGCGACACTCAAAATAAAAAGGCTAACAGAAAAAACCCTATAAACCTAGAAAGCAAACCCCATAAAGCCAAAAAAGTAGGGGTCCCCATTTGCAATGGGGTGATATGTGAATACGTCACAACACGTGTCACACATAAGAGTTGGACATTTGTTAGTTTCAGCTTTTCCACAAGTCTCATTTCAAGAAGTGTCAACCTAACCAAAGCAATTACATTTGCGTACTTAGCAGTAGGCTGGTAATAACCAAAGGCCTGCTCTCTTCATGACGGTGATTAAAAACAAATAGATCCTTAAAAATCAATCGTCTCCTACATCACAGCAATTCAGAAAAATATCAACCTTTGACATAACCCTGAACATCTCCTTCATATGAGGCAAAATTCATTAGATAAATTTATAGCCAACCCCTAACAGACAAGTTGCTGGACATTAGAAACAATACAGATACAAAAAACAAAAAACAAAAGAGCTAAATTCTAATAAACTTGGAGCGAACCCTTCAAAAGCCTTATACTGCAGGAAATTCAACACATGGCCAATAAATAATTCAAGCTAAAAGTCTACCGCAAAATAGTAAATTCACTGACAACAAACCAACTTATTATTTCAGTGATCCACATGGATGCATCCCCCTTGAAAAAGCAAATGTTTCCACACAAGGACGTCCCCAAGACGTGGGGATGCCTGGGGAAAATCCCACCGCCATCCCTCCACCGCCACCAAGTTCCTCTGCCATCTCTGAGATGTTTCCTCACCAGGGCGGCGTTTCTCAGAAGTTTCTTGCTTCAGAAATGTCAAAGGGGACTATGGGGGACTATGGGACGTCCCCAAAACTCCCAGACGTCCCTCAACACCCCAGGGGATGCAATTAAGAGTCCCACAGCAGAAAGCAATATTTGTTAGTTTTCTTTTTTAAAAAGCTCACTTCAAAGGCCTGACCGTAACCCTAACTCAATCCACCACAGATTGACGATGATGCTACACAAACACGGCTGGTTGGTATTGGTATAGATGAGCTTGAGCATGTGGGATCCAGCAGTTCCAGTGATGGGGAGATTGGCAAGGAGCTTGGAGTTGGGGATGATTAAAGGCAACAGGCCATTATCTCATGAGTTGCGACTCCATGAAACATTAGTATTACTACCTAGTATTAACTATTTTGTTTTTGAAGTTTGGCGTTTGAACATTGTTGATTGTAATCATGAATCATCATTATGATATTTTGAAGATTCTCATTTCAATGTCAATATTTTTATTTTACTATTATAAACTGCTACTAGTTAAACATTGACAGCTTAATTGTTAATAATAATGAGTTCAAGCTTATATCTTAATGATCAAAGTTCAATGCAATCATTGCGATGTGTATACATCTTTTTATAACTAGTTTTTCAAGTGATATATGTATTTCCGCACCACTCCCCCACTGCCGTCCCCAAACTTAGGCCCCAAGTACCCCCGTCCCCAAGACCCATCCCCACGTCTCCGCATCAGGAAACTCCGTGGAACATAGTATCATTTCAAATAATAAGACACACATAATCAGACAAATCTCTTTGAGACACCAACCAGAATAAATAAATTAAAAAAAAAAGCTCTGACAAGTCATAATCATAATGTACAGGAAAGATACCATAAACATAAACAAGATAAGGAAACTGCTGAAAATTAGTTAAGGGCAACAAGAAGACCAATTAAAGAGAAAAACATGCACATGCAAAAATGGCCAAAGAGAATCCTCATTGAACACATTTGGAGTAACAATCTAATGTTCAGGAAAAAAAGAATAATTTAACTCAATTTGATTACACAAGACCACTGTCACATATCAACCTGAAAACCAAACAAGTGCATCAAATGACCATTATGGTAACCTTTAGAGAAATTGCAAAGATTTTGTACTTACATGGTATTTGGCGTCCCCAGAGTGGACCAATACCCTTGTATAATCTGCAATAAGCAAAGAATACAGTGATTTCATAAACATCCAAAAATACTTTACCTAATTACAGATATCTAAGAAATACATTTGACAAGGTGAAGGAACATACCCAAGAACTCCTTCCGATCTAACAAATTTTGGAAGCCCATCAGACAATCCTCGAGCAAATCCCGGCTGGGTTTGTACTCTCACTTTTACAGCCTCAAAAGGACAAAGTGCAATATCAGCAATAAACTCTGCAGATGCAGAACCTGCCAAGTAGATCAAAGTCTTGTACTTGGAAGCATACTCAGGCCCTGCAATGTCTGAGTAATACTTCTTGAAGAACTCATAAAATCCAAATTTGCAGGCACCTTGAGCACTGTACCCTAAGAGAGTTGGTACCCACCCCCTGAACAAACCCCTTGCTCCTTCTTCTTTAAGGAGGACACCAAAGCCGGTAGCAATACTCTTGTACTTTGCAGGGTTAATCTAAAAATTACAGCAGAAAATAAAGTGACTAAATATCATCAGTTTCAGTTAAACTAGTAATAACAATTGAATAGGTCCATGATTTATTAACTGCATCCAACAATTATTAAGCTAACTAAGAAGGCAAGTAACTGTTACATTATATATATTTTTATCCTTAATATCAGATTAATTTATCAAAAAAATGCTGCATCCATGAATAACTCTTAAAATACAACTCAGAAAAGAAAAAAACACTTTCTTGAAGATAAAAAAATTCAATTAAGCTTTGCACATCAATTTTTTTCCATAAAATATTTCATTTACACAGGAAAATAACAGAGGATTGATTTCAAACATGCTGGCCTAAGACATAAAGTTACACCTACTAAAACGTGTTTTATTAATCCATTACAAATTAAAAACGTACACAATTCAAGGCTTCACCAACAGCAGGAACTATTAAATGCAAGGTCAAATCCAGTGATTACTCACTCAAACATGAATGCAGTTCAATCTGATTGCAGTGCAATCAAATCTTGCATCCTATTCCAGAAAACAGTGTCAAATTATAACTAGAAGAAAGTAAATAAAACAAAAGTAATAGGAAAAATAAAAGAAAAAAAAGAGAATAAATAAGAGAAAAATCTTTTTTTTTTTTGCTGATGCTTTAAAATATTTAACATTTCTGTCATTAAACTACCAAATTTTGCCATCTTTTCCCAAATTAAACACAAGTAATTGAAATACGTTACATGTTGGCAACACTAACTCCCTACCATATAAGTGTCAAGCTTCTAGAGGCTGTTTGGCTGTGAGGCTAATTCTCACCAGCTCCTTCTAGGTGCAATTCAAGGAGAAGAGACTCAAAAGACCCAATTCATCTGATCAAGGGTGAATCCATACAGGATTCGTAGAACGGATTGGTGGGAGTCCTGAAAATTTAACATACTATTATTGAGACAATCATATTTTATAAAATGTGTAAGCTTGGATTTAAGTATCCTAAAAGAAGAAAATCTCTTCTACTCCATCTCATAACATTTTCTACTTTTTATGACCAGAGCAGGAGCAGAGGAGCTTTGAATTAACGAGAAAAAATCCATCAGCAGCTTTAAGTAGGATAAGAAATTCAAGAAATTTTTAAGGCAGCAGCTTGGATTGGAAACCATTGATGAAGGAGAGTTGAAACACAGTTGCAATGCAAGATGGGCTCCCAAATGAGAGAGGCAATCTAATCTTTTGCTTTTCAGCTGATTGCATACCTCATCCACCAACAGTGCAAATATAGATACTATCTACAGTAATCTGATCTTTGTATGAAGAAAGGACTCACCTCACGTAAAATCAGATTACGCTGTCATGTAAATAACATCCTAATCTGGCACTTGAAAAACAGGTTATTGGACTAAGAAATCTAGGAGAAAACTTAAACCTGCTCCTTGAGATTGATAACAGAGGCAAGGTTTGAGCAGTGGAAGAATCCTTAAGTCTCCAATCAAAAAGGCCCAACGTCTCCTAATGAATCCGAGTGTCTCCAGCATGAAGTCGGGAAAAAAAAGTGTCTGAAAACGCCCTAAAACGGCATTTCACGCTGCCTAAAACTTTTCACAAGCCACAGAAGCCCATTCTCAACTGCCAGTATAGAAGGAGACCCATTCACAAGCAGATTAAGCCAAAAATATTCCAATTTACTATTATTTTTTTAGATTTCAAATTTTCTTTCAAATATCTGCCAGTTCAATATGTAATGAACTAATGATAATCTAATATGAGATATGTAGTGTGACCTTTTAACTCTTTGACTCTATATGACACAATGAAATTTGCAATTTGACTATTTAAACATTAAAGTTAAAAGTTCAAAATTAAACTTTACCACCATTCTTGTTTTGAAAGTTCTATGTTATGATATTTTTTTGGAAATATTAAATTATGTAAAAAAAATTGGCATCTCCAAGTACCCACATCTCCTTTTGAAAATTAGCCGTACCAGTACTGGTACCAGTCTCCAAAGTCTCTGAGTCTCCCCGTCTTCTAGTGACCTTGACTACCTGATATCCCCTATCCTACGTTTTCAGCTCACTCAATCCATTCCTCCTTTGATGGAAATGAAAAATGGATTCAAATCCATGCATCAAAGTGCACTGAAGTCAATATCAACATAAGCACCACAGATATTCAGTGTTCTTATGTCCATTATTTTTTATGGTGACCAGTCAAAAAGCTTTGTTCCTCAGTTACTACTTGTTTTAAGTCTAAGTTACTGATTCAGGTTCAGGTTTGTGTAAGCCAGTACAGCAAAAATATTTTGTTTCTTGGGCACATTTTGAGTACATTTGTACAAAAAAACATAAAAATCCAAAAAATATATATATTATAGCCTAACAGCAGGAAGTAACTACAGGGTCACCAACATAACATGCATATAATAAACAAAACCATAAAAATACTAATATTCCCACAGATTACTGTGACATGTACACATGTTCTTCCCTCCAACATCTTTTCACCTAATATTGACAGATCAATAAGCTTGAACACATTTTTGGCAGTATCACCACTTCCACAAGCTTCAAAGCAGGCAACTCCTTAGTGTTGATGTGCGTTTTGTGACCATGCACAACACAGAATAAAGTTTTCCAACAGTCACTTTACTCTCTCTTGATCAAAGATCAATTGTATGCTAAGATTGTGATAAGTTCAAACAATTGACTCAAAAGTTCCGATTATGCAATGGAAGTGACTCAATTGGTTTGATGTGATATGTCGATAATCCAAGGGGCCTTACACACTTAAAGAAGATTAAATAGTTTTATAACTTTCAAGGAATTTGATCACGAATGATTTGTCAATGAAAAGCTCTTTTTAGGATTTTTCAACTTGAAAATACTGAAAGTAAAACGAGAGAGGGTTTAGGGAAGCTATGCTAAATCTAAGAACAAAGGAGATAATGATTGCTTGAGTGAAACCAACCGCACTTTGTTACGCCAACTTCATACAACCACGCAAAGAGGGTGCAATCTTCAAAGGTTGTGCAAGAAATTTTCATAACACCAATGAACACCATCACAGAACAATGTTCATCCAATTATCGAAGTTAAGTTTCCACATAAAAAGGCTCAAACTAACCTTACACTGTTAATAACAATCAGCTATTAATAAAAGAAATGAGAAAAGATATCACTACAAACAATATCATCAATCCCGTTCATCTAAATGCTTAAAACAAATCTACTCTAAGCGAGGAAAGCAAGACCAAGAAAGCAAGACCATGCAAGCTATGAAATAGGACAAGTATACACCATCAAAGAACAATATATTACAGTTTACTCCTCCAAAGCTTATCGCAACAAAATCTCAAAACAATCTCTCTTCCCTGTACAAATGAAGGGATCACCCCTTTATATAGGCCTCCTGCCTTGATTACATGCAAACCCTAATTAGGGTTTTGACCCAAAAAGATTCCACATAGATGATGCAACAAGGTGGGAATAAACATTGAATGCCCATCATGCCCATTTACAATAATTCTTCTCTGCCCAAAATGGCGTCCACTGTGCATTAAATGCACCACTCTCCATCAAATTCGCCCAATATGTCATAAATATTCCTCCATGCAAAAATCGGCCATAATGCCATAAATGCTCCATCATGAGACAACTACATGCAAAAGATGTTCCATTATCTTATTTATTTCAACGGCTGCCATGCATTATGCCACCACTTGGTCAAATATTCCTATCATGATTGCGCCACCATGTCATGCAATCAAAGATTCTCGTCCATAAATGGACAACCATTATCTCGCTCATTAATGGCATATGCAATGAATCTAGTGATGACGGCCTTCAATTCTCCTACGGAGACACTTGGCATGTTTTCCATCTTAAATTCCATCAAGGCAATTTCCTCTTCGCACTTAGAGAAAAACTTCTCCCAATCCGCCGCCAATTCCAGAGTCCTTCACATTGTGTTGGAGAATAAGGAAACATTTTCCAGATGTGCGCTGGAAAATGATTCCACAAAGAAATACTCATGCAATTTGCCCCTCAGCAAGTCCATCGTCAATTCTTCTTTAGCAACTCTTCTAGAAAATAGTGCCTCAACTATCTTAAGGATTTCTCCTTGTATTTTTTTGACTAAATCCCTCAAAAAAGCAGATTCCCTACTGAACCTTTCAAAATATTCCTTTCCGATGCAGACAGCATAAAACCACCACAGGAAATCATAAACATCGTTCTCCTAGACAACTTTCTTGTCAATCAACGTCTAACTGGGAATTTTCATTAGTGCTCTGAGTCACGGAATAGTTGAGTCTTGGTATATGTGCACATCCTTCCATGAACCATCTGCAACTTGCAATCTGTTTAGGATTATAAGAATGCTGGAGTGAAGGCAAGCTAAGTTCTCAATGAATCCCCCTGCTGAAGTGAAAACACCTTCCACCCACTCCTTAGAGCATTGAGCTCTCTTCCTAACTTCTTCAACACCATCAATAGATTCCTTAGGAAGAGGGGAGGGAAGTACAAAGAATGGATCTTCTTCCCTGAGTAGATGTTTAAAACTCCACACATATTTGCACAATACTCGGTTTTCATTCTTCAACCTCATGCACTTCTCTTTCATTTTCTTCATTTTCTCCTTCATAACCAAGGAAGATTCTTCAAAATCTTCCACTACCTATGTTGTGGATGCACGCCCCAAATTAACCTCTCTAATCACGTATTCATCAAGCGTGATCTCATTTCTATCTTTATCTACTACAGGCTCGACCAAGTGCAACGTTCTGGATCCAAATTCATCCTTTGTGAACTTTGAAAATTTCCTGGCTGCCTTCTTCTCTACCAGTTTATCCATTCTGCTCAAAAGCCCTTCCAGTTCCTATGCGGGATCCATTTCCTCTTCTAGATCTCTTCTCATCCTTTCCTTGAGCCAACCGGGAGCCGCTGCAGATTGTTCCTAAACTTCCATGTGTACTTGCTCCTGTGAAACTTCCTCCATACCTTTGAGAATGGTTTCGATGAAAATATCCTAGTCTTTTTGTCCTAAGCTCGGAGGAAGTTCTTGCCTTTGAATTTCAGACTGAACTAGCCTATGAGAAGCTCTGGCGTTAAGCATATCTTGTGTTGGTGCCTTATCAAAAATATTGTCCTAAGGCTGACTTCGTGAAATCTCTTGTGCAAACATCTCCACTTCCTGCACACTAGAGGAACTAGCCGACGATTGTGCCTCTTCTACCCTTTTGGCCTTTTCTGTTGAGGCTCTTATGGCTGAACTTTTGGCTAGACTTCCGATTGGGCATCTTTCCTCTTCCTTGTTTTAGACTTCTTAGGAACATCTATTTCTTTACTATGTCCAACCCCTTCCCGCTAGATTTCTCCTTCTTCAACTTGGGCTTGCGATGATCCTTTTGTGGCGTCACTATGGGATTCCAAGTTTCCCATCAATTGGTAACTTAGGTAAACATTTGCTTCCTTCAATGTCTTGATGTACCAATCCACCCAATGTCTGGTAAATTTCAGAATAGGCCTAGCCAAAACTTCTAAATCATCAATTTCGGGTTCTAACCAATCTGGAGCCTGGACAGGTGCATCCTTCAACTTTTCAAATCCTAGTTATATCACATCCCGATCTTCCTTCACTTGATCTAGCACCTGAATGATTTCACCAGTTCGGATCATGTCAAAGGGACAATCTAGAAAACATTCCTTTCTTGATCTCAAGATCATCCTTGGCATTTGCCCAAAAATCCTCCAAGTGAAATTTGTGCCTAAATTTCATTCCAGCGACCATCTTGACTTTGTTATATGAATCAAAGTAGGATCTAGTTCTGTGTAATGTCAAGTGATAAAAGGCCAATTCCTCTAAGGACTTTTCCGTCGCTACCAATGACGGACACAATTCTACATAGTCGCCTAGGACAATAGGGAATTCAATGGACAGCTTCTTCTTCTTCTTCTTAATCATGTCGTAAGTTGTCAATTGTCTAGTAAGCTCTAGCAATACCATTTTATCCGATGCATACCTTGGAAACTTGTGTGGTTGAAAGGAAAATCCTTGAACCTGGATATAAGTAAATTTTGGAAATTGAATGTACAAGGCTCCAAATTTCTGTATCAACGCTCTAGCCTCTGGCGACACCCTCGAGTGAAGTTCATTTTGCAATAATCTAGTTAAGTACATTGTGAACGTATCATTCACCAGCTTGAAAGAATCAATGTTGTACAAAAGTGCAACTGGGGATAGCATTCGTGGACTTTGAATTGTCTTGGTCCACATCCCATGGGCCCTTTTCCTGGTAAGCCATTGAAGCTACCCATCCTTGCCAGCAAATAAATCACATACGAGCTCATCTAAAAGGATTTGGTACGCTTCTCCTTCAAATTATTCAACTGTTCATGCACATAATGGCTTATCAATCTCGCCCAATCCACTATCCCATTGGCATTCATAACTTCGCCAATGAAGAACATCCAGGTCTCAAATGTGAAGGCATGCGGACATCCCATTATCCTACTCGACATCATTACAAGGTCTGTGTATCCTTGCTTGAAGTCAAAACTGGTAATTTGTTTAGGCATTTTCGAAATATGCGGCCTTGACTTCGGCATCCAAGTTTTGTTGATCATCTTCGCACATCTTTCAACACCACCCTCATACACTACTGCTGCCCTATCCTTGAGTTTGTAAGTCATAGAATGATACGTCGTGTTATGACGTTTTCACACATCAACCCATTGCAAATGGGGACCCCCTACTTTTTAGATCCTCTTGGTCTTTTGGTTGTGTTTCTCTGTGTCTTTTCGCAACAGTCTCTTCGGTCTCCTCGGTTTGCAAGTAAGTGTTTGGGTGTTAGTTTGATAAAGTCTGCAGCTTGTTTGAGCAAATTTGGTTAAGTCCAGAGCTTGTTTTGTTTGTTTTAGGGTTTTGACCTTCAAACTTGATTTTGAGGCCTTTCCTTTAGGTTTTTTGGAAAACTGAGTGTTGCATTGAAATCACAACCCTTTAAGGAACCTGAACGTGAAATTTGAGTGAATTCTGAGCAACTTTCTATTTTTAGAAAGTTCCTATTTTTTAGGGATTTCACTACCTCCCGGATTGGTCTAATTTCGCCGAAAATCGAACTTACTATTTTTAGTAAGTGCCTCTGCGTCTTGTTTTTCCCTAACTCTAATATCTTGAAACACTTTCTATTTTTGGAAAGTCTATTTGTAACAGGTTCTCCGCAGGCAAACACTGAGACCCAGCATTCCTGAACAATAATAAATCCAAAAAAGTCAAAAAGCAGGCAAAATGGATCAAAAATTGCTGAGTGTGGGCATCCATTCCAGAAGTGGAAAGCAACGTGAAAATATTCTAAGTTTGGAAAATCACTTCAACTCCCCGAAATGGCATCCCTAAACATGGAAGAAGTTTGAAATTGGCCAAATCTGGACAGAGGAAGGTCAAATTCCCTGACCAAGTGAAAATAGTGCCTAAGGTCAGAGAAGGGCGCCAAACTGGAAGTATCATGGAAAATCCAAAAGTTGAAGAAGTCCTTGGCCAAGGCAAAATAGCACCCTAGTCAGGAGAAAGGTGCCAAATTCATGTTGGCATGGAAAATGTTAAAAATGATGAAAATCCTTCACACTAGCAAAGTTGTGCCAAGTGCTGAGTAGGGCGCTAAAATGACTTAGTCATAAAAAGATGGAAAAGTGGAGAATTCCACCACTCAAGCATTTTTGGCACCCAAGGTCAAATAAAGGCGCTAGGAGAGGGGGGTCATGGAAAACCAAGAAACTGCAAAGTTTCTTCCCAAAGGTAAAACAACGTCCATGCACAAAGAAGGGCATCAAAGTAAGGTGAGCAAGGGAAAACGTTTAAAAGTAGAATTCCTCCATCAAGGGTGAATGGCGCCCAAGTCAAGGAAGGGGCGCCAAAACCATAGCACTAAGGAAAATGCATTTGAAGATTGAATTCCTTCACCAAGGAGAAAGGGAAATTCCACATGCACTGAAGATTCCACCATGTGATGAAATTGGGTGCCAAAAGGATGGAATTATGAAAATTTGAAGAAGATGAAAATTTCTCCATCGAAGTCAAACTTCCACGCCCAAGTCAAAATTGAAGGAAATTCTCCAAGGAAAAGAAATTGAAGGTCAAGGAAGAAATTGACAGAAGGAAAATCCCCTCAGGGAAGAATTCAAAATTCCCCTCCCAAGCATGGAAATTCGCCAAAGAATAAAGAAATTTCAAGACGAGAGGAAGAATTGGCCAAGTGAGAGAAGTTTTTTCTAACCTTAATCCCGAAGCTAAAAATGGAAAAATTCCTAAAAAATAAGAAAGGTGAAAAACTGACTAAGTGTTGGAGATTCCTTCCTTCAGGACAAAATTCCAGGAAAGGTGAAAATTTGGCTAAGTGATGGAAATTCCTTCCTTCAAGATAGAATTCTAAGAAGGTGAAAAATTGACTAAGTGTTGGAAATTCCTTCCTGAAAGACGGAATTCCAAGCAAGGAAGAAATCACACCCAAGGATTGAATTGAAGGTAAAATTTAAGGCAAGGAAGGAATCAAGGATGAACTGAACAAGAAATTTCCCCCCAGGAAAGATTTTAAAAAAATCATCCGAATTTCAAAACGATGATAGATTTGGATTCGTGAGATAATTCTCTCTCCTAGACAATGGAACCCTAATTTGAAAATTTTCCTAAAAAATAGGAAATGTGCAAAATTGATGAAAAATCTTCCTAGAGGCAAGGAAAATTCAAGATCTCAAGAAAATTCTTCCCAGATAAAGTTTTCTCTCTCAGGGGATTTTCTCTCCAAGGGTTTCTCACCAAGTGGCAACAGGGTCAACGCATGAAAAATTAATGGAGCATCATTCGCATGCAGCCGCCACATTTATGATTTTATGATAGATTCCTCTCACATGTTGTTGCATGAAGAAATGATGGGCATTTATGGCAGCATGAACGATTTTTGGATGGGATATTCATTGCACATAGGGCGAACTTGATGTATGTGGTGCATTTAATGCACAAATGGATGCCATTTTGGGCACGTAAAATTAATTGTATATGGGCATGATGGGTCATTAATTGTTGATTCCCACCTTGTTGCATCATGAGTGGAGAATCTTTTTGGGGAAAACCCTAATTAGGGTTTGCCTGTAGACTTGGCATGAGGCCTATATATAGGGGTGACCCCCCTCATTTGTAAGAGAGGGAGATTTGTATGAAATTGTTGCGATAAGTTTTTGAGATAATAACAATGAAACATTGTTCTCTAATGGTGTCCACTTAAGTTATTTTTTTCAAAACTTGTATGGTTTCACCTTCCTCACTTAGAGTATAATTTTATTTTCTCAATTGTTAGATAAAGTGCTTTGATTTCAATGAAGACTATAATGATGTTTGATGAATTTCCATGGTTCATACTTTTTGCATCTTGTTGATTATAAGATGCAATGCAAAGTTAGCCTGAACCCCCAATTTTATGCTAAGTTTGCTTGTGAATAGTCATTTGGATTGCACCACGATGGGTATTCAAATGCACTTTCTCAATGTGAAAATCTTTCAACATCCTCAGAAGATTGCACTGGTTCTTGTAGAGTTGTAGTTAATCTTGGTGAAGCAGAGCTTGGTTTATTTGGAATTTGTCCACCAAAGCACTATCCATTGATATCATTGCCCTTATGAGTAGATTTAGATCCTCTAACCCTTCCCCCTTTAATTTCGGTCCATTCTAGTTCAATCCATTCATAGCAGAAGCATCGCATAATTGCCATATCCGATGATGAAGTTCCACACCATAGCAAAGAAGTGAAAGAACGATCCAAACGTAAGGCCCCTTGGATTACCAACATATCACATCAGGCCAATTGAGTCACATCCATTGCATATAGGAACCTTGGAGTCAATCGTTTGAACTTATTGCAATCTTAGCACACAATCGTACTTTGATCAAGAGACAGTGAAGTGACTATTAGGCAACTTTATTCTGTGTTAGGCGCAGTCATAAACAACACATCAACACGTCGGAATTCCAAAAGTCTCTCCAATAGCTTTGGTCGTCAGGTTAGCTAGAAGCTTGCCATCCGATGTCAAAATCACTCTTCGTTCTTCATCATAGTGCTTGCACTTTCCAAAATCAATTCTGGACATTGAATGGCTGGAGGGAAGCCTACAGTTGAGACAATTATGCTCTTGACAAATTTAACAGCAATAGGTGATGGATCGCGTTCGGCGGTTCCAAAAATCCTGTTCCGGAAAGCACCCAGCTGGAAGGTTCCCAAGTTGGTGTTGCTGATTTCCTTCCACTTGGAAATTATCTTGGATTCTGGAAGGAATCCCTTCATCTCGTTCTTGATCTGTGCCTACCTAGAAGTAACTGCATCCTTGCTTGATTCCGCCATTCCTACAAAACAAAGCAAATTAACATTAAAATCAACCTAGGGAATTAAATAAAATGATGGAGAAGAAATTACAGCTGGTAAATTCCTTCGAAACAAAATAGAACCTCCGAGAACAAGGACTTATGGAAAATAAATAAACTCTTCAAATTTGATTTTCTCCACCTCTCTTTGACTTCAAATTTCTCCAAAATCACGCGGGAGAAATGAATTGTGTTTCATTGTTTAAATAAAATTTCTCCACCAAGTTGCTAAGTTGGTGAAAGGTTAAACATAGCAGTTGCATGTAAAACGCATCATACTTTCCTTGACAACTCGCCATGCAAACAAGTCCTGTCGTCAATATTGAGTTCAAAAATGAAATTTTCCATTATTCCTTAAGTTATGCATCATAAATTTGGAATATTCTTTTTGCATGTTGCCAACTCACCGATTGCGAGAATCTTTCCACTTCGAATTCAAAATGATATCTTTGAAAGATTTTCCTTTCCACTTAAAATTTTGACAATTTATCCGCTTGGAAAGAAATCATGATCATTCGGATTTTTTTGGGAGAGAAAATTTTATCCAGCAAGAAATTTTTGTGCTTTTTGAATTTATCTTATTCCAATGGAGATTTTCATCAATATGTCACATTTCCTACTTTTTAGGAATTTTTTCAAATTTGAGTTCTGGAATTCAGGAGAGAGAAACTCTCTCCTTTGACCAATTTTTTACCTTGCCTCAAAATTTCTTCAATTTTGGCAAATTTCCATGCCTGAGAGAGACATTTTGAATTTTTTCCCTGAGGGGATTTTCCTTTCCTCTCTATCCTTGACTTAAATTTCCATGCCCTGCTTTCCAACTTCTTCCTTGGCCATGGAATTGACCTTGTGGAGGAAAATCTTGCTTGGAAGGAATTCTTTCCTTACCCTTTGCTAGCGCTGGGCACTGAATCCACATGGTGCAGGAAAATGTGTTGTGGAGGAAAATTCCTTCTTCACCTATGTTTGGTGCTCTCCTTACATGCTTGGGCGTTGATTCACTTCCATGGAGGAATTTGACTCTTAGTTGCTTTTCCTTCCCGCCTCCATTCTAGCGCCCTAACGAAGACTTGGGCGCTAATTTGACCCCCTGTAGGATTTTTGGTCATGGATAGAAATTCCTTCATACTCCTAACTTGAGCGCTAAACCCACATGGTACAGGAAAATGTGTTGTGGAGGAAAATTCATCCACCACCTAGTTTTGGCATTGCCCTTCTTGCTTGGGCATTGTTTCCATAGCACGAAGGAATTTTGGTCATGGAGGAAAATTCCTCCAAGACCCCAATCTAGCGCCCAACTCCCATACACCATTTAGACCATGAGGAGGAATTTGGTCTTGGAAGGAAAATTCCTCCAAGACCACATTTTGGAGCCCATCTTCCTTTTGGATGCATTTTTTCGAGTGAAGGATTCTTGTCTGACTTTTTCTCCAAACTTGGCCATTTTTGCACTTTCCAAATTGGGATAACATCTTGGATTGAAGTGGATTTTTGTGCTTAAGGAGATTTTCTCAAGCCTTTCCCACTTCTAGAATGAATTTCATACAGCCATTTTTATCAACTGCTTGCTTTCTCAACTTTCCGGATTTAGCCATGGATTTTCAGGAGTGTTCAATCTTCAATGTCAGGACCCCTGCCTATGAAGAACCTGCCAAAAATAGACTTACAAAAAATGTACTTCAAAACATCAAAATTAGGGCAAATCGGGACAGGATGACACTTACTAAAAATAGTAAGTTTGATTTTTGGCAAAATAAAGGCAATCCAAGGAAGCAATGAAATCCCTAAAAAATAGGAACTTTCTAAAAGTTGCTTAGAATTCGCTCATATTTCAATGGTAGCTTCCTTGAAGGGTCTTGATTCCAATGCAATGTTCAATTTTTTCAAAACCCTAGGAAAAAGACCCCAAATCTAAGTCCAACGGTGAAACCCTAAAACGGACCAAACGAGTTCCAGACTTGGCCAGATTTGCTCAAACAACTTGCAGACTTGGTCAAATTTCACCCGAACACTTGCAAATAGAGGAGACCGAGGAGACAGCTGCAAAAAGACCCAACAAACCAAAACCAATAGACCGAGAGGGCCTAAAAAGAAGGGGGTCCCCATTTGGAATGGGGTGATGTGTGATTATGTCACAACACTTAGATTTGTTGTTCATACTAAAAAGCCTTTCCTAATGTTGGAGCCAAAGGCTGCTTCCTACGCTAGCAGGAAATACCGCTTCCTTGCCCCTTGGAGTAAACTTTTCATTTGCCTCTCCTCTGTTTTAAAGGTGCTTTCATTAAGTACATAAATCAAAATCCAACAACCCCAATAGTGTCATTAAAGTTCAGTCCTAAATGATCCAACCAGCCCTGAATTTTCAGGTACTGTGAATGCCAACACTAAAAATATAGAAACAAATCCATTAATTTTTTATTTATGATTTTAATTTTGTTTATTTTTGCTATGGATAGCAGAGGCAGAAATATGTTTAATATTAATCTGCATATTTTCCGATAATGAAACCATGGCAAATGAAAAAGCATAACCATAACGGATAGAATTGGAGAGGATCCAGGGCTTGAGGCGAGCAAACTGGTAACATAGTGTTAAGTTCCTTCTTTTAATTTGAAACCTTATACAGGCTGCATCACAATTTTAATTAGAAAAAAATTTGAAGTTTCTTACTCGGGTCAAAAATACGATGCTCGAGCCTGTCGGGCATAGGACTGAGACAAAATGGCTGCTAAAGGCAGACTTTGTAATGTCTTTTATATAATAATACATTATTTTATCTCATTAAAAACACAATTCTAACAAACACCAGCATCTATTAGAGGATCTTAGCTACTTGCAAACTATATCAAACGCCAAGGTGTATTGCAGAATCTTAGATACTTAAAATCAGAATTTTAACAAATAATCATATGCTTGACAAAAATACATAAGAGATCACCAAATCTTGACAAAGATACTTAAAGATATCCAGATGCTTGAAAAGGACATTAATATTTATGTCTTATTTTGCATGCATGACATATACTTCAATCAACATCAAGATCAGTAAAATCAAATTTACAAACCACTCTGTAGTAGGTTCTTGAAATAGGCATTAACAATCACCCAGGTACCTTTCCCATTCAAGTGTTAAGCGGCAATAATATAGTGCATGTAATTTGAGTTCGAGTCATATCAGCAAGAGGCAGGAATATTGGTCTCCTCACCTGGAAGGGTATCTCAAATTATACTTTGATGAAGCTGTGATAACCCCACCTCACCACATGATGTAAGCCTTTTAAAAACAAATAATGATAGAATCAATTATTAAAACGATGTAATATATCAAATAGTGTAAATATATTAGAAAGCAAATAATACTAATAAATTACTAGAAAAGAGTTAATTAAATATATTTATATTTAATTGATTTAATATAATTAATATGTTAAATTATGCTAAATGGGAAATAAGAATCACTTTATATTTAATAATTAATAGTTAATGTGCTTGTATTATATTAAATATATTTATATTTAACTAATTAAATATGTTTAATGTACCGAAAAAATAAATAAATAAATATGTTTAATGTAGTAAGCTTAGGCTCTATGTGTTTCACGTGGAACCCCCGCGGGAAGTGGTGGGACGGGAAGCCGCAGCCCAGGCTGCGACTACCATCACACCCCTCTCCTCGGAAGGGAAGTGGTGTGACGGTAATCGCAACCTAGGCTGCGACCCGTCACATCCCTTCCCACGGAAGGGTCCCCGTGGAGGGACACGATCACTCCCCTCCACGGGTATTAAACCCAAGCAATCCGCAGGGTCAAGGAAAAAGGGAAAAAAGGCAAGGGAGACAGCGCGGGGTATAAAGGAAACTGCGGACAACAAGGAACTGCAGATTGGAGACCAGACTGCGGGTGCAGACAGGTAAGAGGTGTCACAGAATGTATGTGTAAATAGATATAAGTAATAATATTTAATATATATATTAATGAATATAATGAATAGTTTAATATATATATATTAATGAATATAAATAATGAACATCTGAATACATATGTTAATGAAAGGTTCTTAGGTGTTAATGAATATGTATGAACATAAGTAATAAATACATATCAATGAATAGTAGGAATATATGTTAAGAAATAAATGTGAATATTGGTTAATGAACATTTTTATGAATATATGTTAGGGAATACATGTTAAATCAGGAATATGTAAATGTGGATTATGGAATGGAAAATAGTAATAAAATGCAAAAATGTATTATAAATGTGATTACATGTTGAAGGCTATAGGGAGGAAACTCCCTTAGTCTAAGGGAGGGATTATGATAATCCCTAAGGCAGTATATATACTGAATATCTATATGCATATTTATGGCTTGGTTGACTAAGTTCATCCAAGAAGAGACGGATCTGGCCGGTCCCCTCTGAGGACTTGGATGATGAGATGCATCATCCAAGGCAAGGAATTGACATAGGGTCTTCCTTGGATGGCTTGGGTGTAAATTACACCCAAGACAGGAATCGAATTAACCTTCGATTTCCTGGATGGCTTGGATTACATCCAAGACAGGAATCGAATTCACCTTCGATTTCCTAGATGGCTTGGAACCAAGATGGGTTCCAAGAAGGCGAGCTTCACAGCCGCCTAAGGACATATCTCCGTATGGCATTCATATCCTTTTATATTAGATGAGAATTGTGATTATGTTAATTAAGTATTTTAAATTGCAAGTTAGATTAGTTTTATATATATATATATATATATATATATTTGTTGTATTCTAACAATCTGTTTTGCAGGACAGTGATCTCTAACTAGTAGGGACATCACAAAAGCTAGTGAAAGGCAATCCTGGTTTAGCTGCAGAAAGATTTGCATTCAGAGACTCATTGATCTATGATCACTCTCTCCTCTTCAGAATCTGCACTTACAACAAAGCGGAGTGGGAAGTTCTAACAGCTGGTTTAGGAGTAGCATCCTGCCAAAAGCCATCTAAGCTGATAACGGAAGATGACTTACCGATAGTAATCACAGCTATAAGGGAGTTAAAGAGCCTAAGAGGGAAAATGAATTGGTATGTAAAGGAGGGTAGAATTATTAAATCAAAATTTTGAATGTATAAAGTACAATCATTGTACATCCCATTTAAATGCAGTTGTTGATTGTTGAGCAAATAGGGGAGCTGTTCATGCCGCAATTACTGCCATATATAGCCATAAGGCCAATTCTTGGAAAAATCTAAGACCACCAATAGCACATAAACCCCCTTAAATCTCATTGCATCATATACAAGTGTTAATCATGGATATCATAATCATGCCTCTAAGGTTGCAAGCCGTTGCACATGAATATCTATGATGTAGAGATCCCGGCAGAATACAATTTGTTGGGAATATTGATTGGGCTTTGCACAGAGCATTAAAGTTTATGGGTATGGTAGTAGTGATGTATTGTACTGTTATAAAAGTATGGCATTGTATGTTTTTGCTTATCACTTGTACAGTGGTGGCAACAAGGCACTAGCATCATCAATTCACTCTCTGGTTTAGAGTTAGGATCTCAGTTTCATATGGAGAGTCAGCCACAGAAGCACTGTAACGAGCTACAAATGGTTCAAGGCCTACTCTTGGACAAACATTTGCAAAGTAAATTCAGATCCTATAGCCCTAGGTTTTGTTAGGGGCCCTAGGGTTTGTTAAGGGTGTACTGTGATCAAGCTCTAATGGAAGGTTGCCACTCCAAAGCTACTATTTGCAATAGAGTATCTAGGCGCATATACCACGACATGGATATGCATCAGATTTCATACCCACATGTGCCCCAAAAATCCTAATTTACCAACCACACTGGATATTGGGAGATTTGATATAAAAAATACTAACTTGAATCTTCCTAAAACCAATTGAAAAAAACTTAAATCATGCAAAAAAATGTATAAACAAAACCTACATCGAATGACGAAGAGAAACAAAAAGTTTTTCTTTATTAGTGACCCAATTTTTCTAGGTATTCTTCTAGCCAAATTGTACCAATTTTGCTTGGCATTTTAATTTTAATTGATTTTTAAAAAATTGCTTAAAAAAATTATATTTATATTATGTTGTTCAAACTTAAAAGATTAAAAGAAAATTAAAAGTTATTCTTTAAATATAAATAAAATTTATTAATATATATTTAGTTGTTTATTCTTTACTAGATTAATAATATTTGAATTTAATACTTTTAATTTATATTTACTTATTTTATGATAGTTTTAATTTTTAATTGAGATTTAAAAAATTAAATGTGAAAGTAATTTTTTATTGTTTAAGTTTAGCTTATTATTGTTATTAAATTCTTTATATTTATTTTTTTAATTTTTAATATTTTTGGCATTTCTCTTTAACAATTTATATGTGGATGGTGGGAACTGAAGGGGGTGATGGGGATGGTGGAAATTTATGTGATGTGGATGCAAGGGAAATTGGTGTTGGCAATGAAGGTGATGTCTACCCTCCGATGGGCCCCCAAGATATGACTAAAGGGTTTGTGGACCTTATTGATAAATTGGAGGAAGTGCCCCCAAAGGAAATTCTCCAAAAGGTGGACCCCATAATTGCAATGGCTTCTAAGTTCGGTGACGAGGGGGGTGAGGAGAAAGAAGGGGATGATCTGAGGGATGCTATGGAAAAGATTGATAAGGGAAAGAAAGGTGGTAAGAAAAACGGAGACAAGAAAAAAGAAAAAAGAAAAAAGGTGTCACTCAACTAATATGGATCAACATGATGTAAAATTGGAAGAGATTGCTGAGCTAACAAACCATCTCAGGGATGGTGAATTATAGGCCTTAAAGCGTGAGGTTTGGGAGATGAGGAGTCACCTAGATAGCTACGAGATGAATGTTGAATTGCAAGCCTTGAAGAAAGAGATAAAGGAGATGAAGAGCAGATGGGATGTTAGAGACAAACAACTAGTCAACATCAACAAATTTTACATTAGAGTGATGCACAACTCAGCGACGACTTTATGCCCGCTGCAGAACAAGGTTGCAGATAAGGAAGTGGACAAACAGTCTTGCGAGGAGCTCTACAAGTTCCTCACTGAAGAGATAAAGGAGATGATGAGTAGATGGGACGTTAGAGACAAACAACTAGTCAACATCAACAAATTTTGCATCAGAGTGATGCACAGCTCAACTACGACTTTATGCCTGCTGCAGGACAAGGTTGCGTATGAGGAAGTGGACAAACAATCTTGCGAGGAGCTCTACAAGTTCCTTACTGAAGATTGGTCTGGTTGGGCTTCGTAAGACAGCTCCTTAGTGTTAGGCTTAGTCTAGTTTTAATGTTTATTTTGGTTCTCTTTAGCTCTATAGACTTACGGGGTGCTCCCCCTGTTGCATTATTTCTAGATTGTTGTTAAACTCTCTGTATTTTTTATCTTGTTGTTAATATGTTGCTAATCTGCTACTAATACCCTTATGGCTATGTTAAGGGTCAGCGCCCTTGTTAACGCTACTTTTATAATCAAAAACAATTTATATTTATATTTTTAATTTATTTTATTTTAATTTAGACTTAAATGAAATTGTTGTTAATTATATTATAGGTCCTGATATGTATAGAGTTTTCGTACTTGTAAATTGTTAAATCAACTTATAGTTATTTATGTAGCAATTGTGTGTTTATACTATTTTTAAAGTAATGAAAATCTCTACTAACTTAGAAAATTGTGCTAAATATATGTCTGTGTTTTACGAATATCGCATCCAACCATATCCATTTTAAAGGTCTTTGAAAATGATCGAATCTGTATCGAATATCGATACCAATTTGTATCCATATCCTCCATGTCCATGCAACTTTGTCATGGTGATTTTTATTTCCAATCTAGCTCACTAACTCTCAATTGCCACCATTTGTCGGTGTCTCCTCAACTCTTCCTTCCAAACCAATTTTATGGTAAGATAATGGTTCAACATATTGGTATAGAGGTTGATCAGGAAACACAAACTATTTTAGTGGAGGTGTTAGCTTGACTCCCACTCCTCAGCAAATAGATTTGTCAAGCATGCTTGAGGATATACTCAAACTCCCATATTTTTGTTTGCACCTACAATTCTCCTCAAGTGTTCTTTCATCGTTTGCCTCTCTTTTGGAACTGAATCTCTTCCACCATTTTAATCTCCTTCTATAGCTCTCAACTTCTATCATTCTCAACTCAAACCATCTCAAGTTATGTTGAATTTTCTCCTCCATTATGTTTCAACCTCCATTTTTTGTCATCTTCATTTGTGGTATCCAATTCTCTAGATATTCCTTATTCTCATATTGTATACTACTCCATGATTCACCTATGGTTCTATTTTTGCTCCTATACCAAAACTTCAAGTTGCATACTCCCAAATTTTGCTATTTTATGAATCCATGTTGCCTATTGCCATCCCAAGCACAACTACTTCTATCTATCTACCATCATCCTAAAATCTTACAACCACCATGTATTCTATCATTCCACATCTGCCACAAGATTCTATATCATCTTTCCTTTCATATTTACCTTCTTTGCTAATGTGGTACAAATGAATACGTGTTTCCACCATTCAATCGCTCCTAACACATTTCCCATTACATTGTTTGAGAAATTCATCTCTTGCAACCTTCCCTTATTATTGCATATCTTTGAATTACCTCATGTACTTCAGCAATTTCTCCATTGTTCCTTACATTCAAATTTCCATTCTGTGTCACCATCATTTCTTTCTCCTTCTCATTCAATTAATTACACTTCAAAAATCCAATCTATCTCTCAACCTCTTATCAACTATCTTTGATCTAATCTTTACATTGTTCATATTCTCCCTTTCTCACTTCATCACCTATCCACTCATATTCTTCACTTATTTCAAACAATTGTATCAAGCAAATCGTCTCTTTATTTATTATCAACTCTAGATTAGTGTTGTTATTTCTACAACTTACTTTTGTCACCACAAAAGTACTCACCCTTTTCTCCACTCAAATCATCATCTCTCACATCCTCCTTATATCCCTATATATTCTCCTCTCCAATTGCATTTTATATCCCTATATATTCTCCTCTCCAATTGCATTTTGTGTATCCTTATCTAGTGCCATAAATATCAATACCAAATATAGCAATATCATATATAACTTCAACTAAATTCCTTTGTGATAACTTCAACTAATTTCCTTTTCACTAGACTCTCATCCTCTGTAATTCTAAAGAAAATCTTTTGGCCTGCATATGATTTATTTTCTTGCACCACAAACTTCTTCACTACTTCCATCTATACTATGCAAATTACTTCTTATTCCTAGGAACTCCATCAATTTTCCTCTGTAACTTTTGTACCAACTTTGATACATTACTCCTTTGGCATTCTTGTTCTCCCTTTCAAATACAACTTTTATTATCAAATTTCTTCACCACAACCATATGTCAACTCACTATTCTTCCTTCTCTTTGCAATTTCTTCATGCAGTTACTTTCTCCAACCAATACTAACTCACAATTGTCGACTTCTTTCTTAGAACTACTCTCCTTTCCTCATATCTATTATCCACTCTTGGAAACAACTCTAAATCTATTTTTCTCTCTACTTTGTTGCCTTCTGCAAATATGTAAATTGATTTTTTTTTTAATCCTCAATTTGCCATCCTTCTATTGTGCCACTACAAACCCTAACAACATCATTATTCCTTCTAATATTGTAAGTCAGCTTTCATTCCTTTGGCCACAAACCAAATCTCGAATCATGCACCTAGATGTATCAATATACCTTCACTTCCTTTGACTTCCACTTTCATATACACAACTCGTCTTTCTTCATTCATCATCATTGTTGTTATTCCTTCAAGAACTCCAATCTTCATATTTCCTATCAGGCACATATTCTTCATAAATTGTTCCAAACTTCTACAATCCTACTTCAGTCTTAATCTTGTATCTATAAGTAAAGCAAACCTAAATTTTCCCTTCACACTATATTTCTATACATACCTCTCTGATCTTTCTTTATGTTTTCCTCTATAATATTCAATTCCTCCTTCTCATTTATTGTCTCGCAATCATTCCACCTTTCACCTCTAATTGTCTTTCTCCTAATTTCCTTTGCTTCTTTATCAACAATCATTTGTATAGTCAACAATTCTTCGCTCTACATTTTTTTTTCAAAATGTCTTCATTTCCAACTCCAAATTCCTCATGCCTTACAACAACTCTATATTATTTCTCCACATTATAGTATTCCCTTTTATCTTCAACTATCCTTGCTTGTATCTCTGATTTTGCCTTTTGGATTGCCACCTTTGCTTATTCCATCATTTGTTTTGCCTTGAATGTCTTTACTATTGTCTCTTGACTCACCACATTCTACTTCAATTTCACTTAGCATCACTTCTATAGGTCTTCTATCTCCACTTATTTCATCTTGATCGTTCTCATTGATCTTCAAATCTTCAAATCTATCTTCTTGATGACTATTGTCATTATACATCTATTTACAATTTATAACTAAATTATCTATCTTTATCTACTTCATTTATCTTACTATTGTTAATTTATGAACTTTTCATTCTAAATACTACTATTTGATCATCCTCGAAGGTACTAAATCTTTCACAAATCATACCTTCTTGATTCTTTTTCAAACCTTCAAATTTGAACCCTATTGGTGCATTATCCTTAAAAGCATTACTAACCTATTAACATTTCATACCTCTACAATCTTCTTCACATTTTGTTCCTTCCAAATAAATGTCTTGGTCTTCCCAATCATCTAATCCTTCACTTTCCTCTAGCAAATCCATGACTTTCATGTCTTTTTCTCCTTCATTGGAACCAATCTCTATCTTTTCTCTTCACTTTCTTCAATACCTATAAATCTATCTAAAAGATTCTTTTCCAAGCTAAACATTGCTTCTACCTTGTCCACAACATCACCATCTTCCAATTCATCTTGATCTTCTTTTGGTTCTATATTCTTCTGAATTCTCATTGAAAATATATCTTCAACTTCACTCATTGCCCAAAATCTCTCACCACACACTGTTTATATCCCCTAGCACTACCCCACTTTTCTTCTTCAATCTTGCTTGCATCCAAAACTAGCTTTCTTTGTTCATCTTTTTGCAATTTATCTAATCTACTTGGATCATATTTTATTATCAACACTATCATTTGACATTTCTTTTTAAGGGAGACACATGGAGATGTGGGCAAGACGTCTCCTATGATTGGAGATGTCTTTATACCTATCTTCAATACGAGAGACTCATCTACTTGCAACCCTAATACACACATGTTTAAATGGTCTTGACGCATGAAACTAAAAGTGTAAATTGAATTCAATTACACAAGTCTAAAATAGCAAAAACATAGCAAATTGAACCCTAAACTCTAAATGCTAAAACATAGTAGAGTTTATCTAAATAAAAGTGAAAATGCCATTGATTCAATAACTTTCACCATTTTAAACATGTCTTATCAAATAACACACATTTTAACATTTTTTTTAACTTGGTTTTAGGTTAAAGACATGTCGATTTGACCCAACACACCCTGGCCATCAACTAAACACAATTAGTCACGTGTTTTAGATATCATGTGTACGCATACAAGTGTGTGTGTGTGTTTGTATAGATGATTTGCACAAAATGTACAAAATTGAATCCTATATTGAGAACACTATTGATAATTGATAATGTGTTGGTAAACAAATTTGTCACTGCAGATTTCAAAGTGACTCGCCCAATAGGCAATGACAGAATGTGCCTACAATTGGAGAGATTGCCATGGAGTAATGATCTTCCTCTGAGTTTGAGAGGGGCAGCTCCCTCGAATGATGGGGGAAATTATAGTTTTTGTGTACTTTTGACTTGAAAGTACAAAAAGGAGGAAAGACAAAACTAAAAAAAATGAATAACAAAAACCCCAACAATAGACATACAAACACCAACTGAGATTTCACAAGTAATAACAATTATAAAGGGGTTTAGCACACAATGCAATGTGACATAAGAGGGCTAACAAACCTCAACATATAAAGAGATGGGCTATACCAAAACATCCGAATCAAGATTCCAAGAGATGGGTGTGTTTCATCACATCTTAATATTTTATCGATGATTCACATAGGTACATAAAGAGATCGCTAATTTAACATCCAAAAAATTAGCAATTATAATTCAAAAGAACATTCAGAACATGCAAACAAATGCATTCTTTATTATCTTCGTGAAATTATACAATCTCATAAACTCTTATGTACATAGCATAAAACCAAAAGTCATTAAAAGTTTCTCTGAAAAATTCTCTAGAGTATCCCCTTCTAAAAAGTCTCCCCTTTACATTTGGAATAGCCTTCTATTTATAGGCTTCACAAGATAACCACCTAGTAACTAACTTGATAACTACCTCCTAACTACCTTTTTGAAAATATATTGATTTTGAAAATAATAAACCTTATTTGGTTAGGATTTCAATCACTTTTGCGCAAATAAGGTCCATTATCTAACCTTTGGTTACAATGAGTAACATATGTCACTTTCACAAAAAGGTAACTAGCAACTCCTAACTTCGCAGAAGGACCAAGTTATTGATCTTGTCGATGTAGTTTTTCATCTTCATCTGTTTCATTTGTCCTCGTAACCATCTCAACATCAACCTTATGAATAGATAATCTAGAAGTTCTTCATAAGGATGAAAAAGCTCTTTGTTCACAGTACAAAGTATCCTCACATATCGAAACATCCATGCCAACAATATTGATGAATCAATAACCTTCAGTCCTCCTAAAATACCATTGAAGCCATGGATATGAGCATGTCTTGAATTGAGATTAGTGATAACATCTAACCTTCAGTCCTCCTAAAATACCATTGAAGCTATGGATATGAGCATGTCTTGAATTGAGATTAGTGTTAACATCTCCCAAACACTCCTAAAGTGTCACAACTTCTATATTCATTACCGATTCTAGCAAGTTCAGGCCTACCTTTCTTATTCTCTCCTTGAAAGCGCCATGAGCAACAAGATGGAATGCTAGTACATTGGAGTTCGTACCATGACATGGTCCATTAGTAAGGATATTCTTTGATCACCATAAATTTTCCCACACTTGCACCTTTGAATGTTGAATTCTAGTCCATTAAGCTTGCTAAGCCTTCTAGGGACAAATACAAAGTAATATTCAATTGAACTAAATGAAGTTGGCAAATAAATGTAGTTTTTACATACAAAAATCATCACCATTGCTAATAACTTTCTTCAATCTTGATGTTCCACACTTTTCCTCCATGTTCTAGCATGTTCTAGCATATAGATAGTCAACTCAATCTTGATGACATATTATTGGGAATTGAACATAATATATAATGACCAAGATCATCCAACTTGTAAAAATCTATTAACTTCTTGGAAAATTTATTCCATTCAACTTTACCCAACTTAGGAGGGACTTTAAAAGCTCTTTGCAAAGACACAAATTGACTCTCGATTAGATGTTCAATGTCACCATCATTCTCTTAACCACCCTCAAACCTTGAAAATGTTCCAAATAGGGCTTTTAAATTTAAATGATGTGATCTTTTGTGTAAATCATTCTATGTGATTTTAAATTCTTCCTTTTCTAAAGCAAAGAGAACTTGGATCCATTATCTATTATCTCTTTTAAAACATATGATCAAAATATGCATATCTTTCACTTTGCTAGTTGTTCAAATGTAAAAGGTATTTGGTATGTTTTTTTTAATTGAAAGTAAGAATTAAGCAACCTGAAATTCACCAACAATAGTATCTTTTATAAATCATGTTAAGCATAACTTTAATCCTAAGTTGATGTCCAAAATATTTTGAACCAAAACACGTAGTGGATCCCAAGAATAGGAAAGATCTAGTAGGTTGTAGTGGTCTCCTAAGTTTCGTCCTTGGTCTCAACACAATATCTGCAATTGCCTTAATTGCTTCATCTTGCAAAACAACTCTTATAGGCAACCTTTCAACCAAACTTAACAGATGTTCCTTATTATTTGACTGAGCCTGGTAATAGGAATACCAATCTAATGGCTCAACACCTTCTTTAAGATAGATTTAAGTCACTGTTCAAATTCACCCCTATACTTTGCTCCAAACATTCCATATCCAATGCTATCAATTGATACATGTGCTCGAATGTTTTTTAAGCATTGCCAACAAAACAATTATGTGTATATCCTGCAAACATTGGATTCCATTAGACACCATCTCTTTTGAAGCATTTGATCGAATCTATATAAGCCTTGTAGCCCTTCACACTTCAATGAGACAAGATTTATTTATGGCATTTAGTCAAACAATTCAATTGATTTATCTCAAGTTCCTCACTTATTTTCCCATCAACCAAATAAATAACAACTATAGTATTTGACAAGATTTATTTTCTACTACGCTTTGATGGTTGTCCATACCCTGTTCAAGGCTACAAAATAGTTCTCAACAAACCCAACCTGCGCATGTTTCAACTTTGGTCTGGCTGGGAAAAGTATTATCTTGAAGCATTTTGTAAAATAATTCTGATGCGTTGTCTATGCTTTCACATTTTGCAATTAAATTTCATTTGCATTCATTCCAAATCTCCTAAAGTGTTTTCCACAAATATATTTGCTAAAAATTGCATGTTGATCCAAAGCTCTCATTTCGTTGTGGTAGGGTTCTGGCAAAGATTGTAGAATTTGGCTTTATGCCTACTATTTGCATTTGCTTTGAAGTTTCTAAAGTTGTTCAACAAATCCAATTCGTGCAATATTGTTTTGAGACTGAAAATCATCACTACTCACACTAAAAACTCTATAGTTTATGAAGACAATGGTTGCTACTGTTTATAAATTGGTATAATCTACAAATGCACCGCTCATGAAGTAATATAACCTGAATTTCAATAGTGCTCATTCATAGCACAGACTTAGCCTCAAGTTTTCCAATTGATTTAGAAAGGTATAAGTTGCAATATTTTTAATATCCAACTTAAAAAGTATTGTTGGGAATACTCTGCTTATTTTCATATATAATTTGCATGCACTAGGAAAACACATCCACACAACATACTTCACGTGAACGAAGTATGTACATCCTTTGCCCACTAAATAGAATGCAGACAAAGCTGACAATGTTAGGATCTATTCAAGAGTGCTTCATTAATTCAAAAACCTTGGGAGCTTCCTTGTGAAATCCATTCTATGCACATTCTGCAATTGTTTCATTTCATTCCTTGAGACGTCCAACAGTTCATTTCCAACTCTGCTATCATGGTCATGAGACTATATTTCCTTGAGGCATTCAATCAAACAGTTCACATGCCTTGTCTCTATTCTATATTCCATTAAGGCATTTTATCAAACATTTCACACACAATCATTGTGCCTTAACATTCTCTTTAAAGCATTTCCCCAAACAATTCATGTGCCATGTCTATCCTTCCACCTTTTGCTTATGTGTCTTGCATACACAACATCAATTCCTCATGTTTTAACAGATGCTAACACTTTATTTTAAAAGTTCCATCTTGGCACACATAGGGAAGACACTAGTAGGAGTCGGCTCTACACTAGCCAATTGCATTTGCTCAAAAATTTCTAAAACATTTTCAATAGATTTATTTATGCATACCTCGCAATCATTGTATTCCATGAGATGACATCTCTTTGAGGAATTCTATCAAATAGTTTGAGTGCATTATCAATGATTCCACATTTTGCATGCATGTCTACACAAGATGGCTTAACACCTGCGGGTTGCACTTGTTTACAAGTTTCTAAAGCTTTTTCAAGACTTCCATTTTTTGTAAAATTAATAATCATTACATTTGTTAAAGCATTTTGTCAAACCACTCACTTTCACACTGTCACAATCGTCATGAAACTATATTTCTTAGCAAACAATGTTGAATCTCACTTTACACCTGTACATTGCATTTGCTTGAAAGCCTCTCAATCATTTTTAACAAATCCATTGCCTTGTATACACTTCCGTATTTTGCATGCATGTTTAGCAAAGCACATGCAACATTGATTAAAGTCCTCTATTCTTTATACTTTGGTGAGCGACCATACCCTATTGCAAGTCTCCCATTTTCCTCTATTCTTTATGCTTTGGTGATCGACCATACCCTATTGCAAGTCTCCCATTTTCCTCTAAGCGTGAAGGATGCTGATAAACTTTGTGGAATTTGGTTTTCCAACTGTAATATCCCCTTTTGGGAGGACACTAAATCTTACCCAATATGCTTGTAGAATTATTGCAGGTTATGAATTTTCAGTCTGCTGTGGTAATTTGGACGGATTCAATTCGATTTTGTTTCCCTCTTTAAATGCACAGGTCTGCTGTATATATCAATCTGATTTGCTGCCTATACTTGGATGTATATATGTCTGAATTAGAATCCTTTCTATTCCATCAGATCTGATTCTCTGGTTATTGATTTAATGTTCCCTCTTCTTTTCCTTTGATGCCTGCTTTATTTTTGTTTGCAAATTTGTATTTGTGTTCTGATCTCTTTGATAAATGTTCATGTCATTCTTCCATTTTTTCTTATAATTCTGATTTAGGTCTGTTCCTAAATCTGTCTGCTTTTAATGCTTCAGATATTTTGTTCTAATCATGGATATCCTTCCTTCTTAAATGAAAACTTCTCCACTTTATATCCTCCAATGTGAGGGAGAGTCACACCTGTTCTTAAAGGTCACAACATTTCACAATTACTACCCTTTGAAAGGGTCACAACCTTTCACAATTACTACCCTTTGAAAGAGTCACTTCCTTATCTTCTTCCCATTAATGCTTCCTTAATTCCTTTGCTCCCTTCTTTCTTCCTTTTTTTTCTTTTTCTCCCCAAATGAAGTTCTCTTCTCTCCCTTTTATATCTCATGTTTGAGGGAAACAAATTTTCATTTCATGCCTTTTGACCATTCATTAGACTTCACTAAATTTTAGTTATATTAAATTTTATTTTGTTCTTTTATATTTTAATTTATTATTATTATTTATTAATAAAATCCTATTTCAACAAGGGGACATTCAAGTCCACCCTTCCCAAAATTGCTTGTCCTCGAGCAATAGTGGGATGATCATGGCATCTAATTCATGATCTGCCCTTTCGCAGTGTTACTTTGATCTTTGTGTTAACACAAGGACTTATCATATATCAAGATGAGGATTAGAAGCATGACATACATCTAAGACCTTGTAATGTTCTTTCCTAAATAGGGTTCACCCTTGTTATTCTCATGTTCTCGGTCAACAAAAAAATAGAATTCATGATGATAGAAATTAGTAATCATAAATATTCATATAGTAGATATGCCAAACACGGAGTATACACATAAAAACGCAAAGCATACACATGAATATTCGAAGACACGGAGCATCCACATATACTGGAAGTATACATATGAATATATGCACACACGGAGTATACAAACAAATACACATGTTGTTAGATTCCTTCAATGGGTCTAACCCCATCTTTCTATTCGATCCAGAAATTGGGTCTAACCCCATCTTTCTATTCGAGCCAGAAAGTGAGCCTAACCCCAATCCTTATGCTCCTAATCCATTTCAAGTCAGAAAGTGTGCCTAACCCCAATCTTTCTGATCCTAATCCATTTTGAGTCAGAAAGTGGGCCTAACCCCAATCCTTTTGCTCCTAATCCATTTTGAGTCAAAAAGTGGGCCTATCCCCAATCCAGTTGCTCCTATAATCCATTTTGAGCCAAAAAGTGGGCCTAACCCCAATCCTTTTGCTCCTAATCCATTTTGAGCTAGAAAGTGGGCCTAACCCCAAACCTTCTGCTCCTAATCCATTTCGAGCCACAAAGTGGGCCTAACCCCAATCCTTCTGCTCCTATTCCAATTTGAACCAGAAAGTGGACCTAAGGGGGCGCCAAAATTACTAGATCAGCTCCTCCACAAAGCTCCATTTGTTTATTGTCCCTTCTTCTCTTGCTTGGATGCTTTTAAGATCTTCCTCATTGTGCCTTGTTTTCTTACTTGGATTTCCTTTTGTTTCACTATCGAACATTGCCTCTATATTAGGTAATTGGCTTTCTTCCTTTCTCTTTCGATAGCCCTTAAAGCTTGTTGACTTAATTGCATTAACTAATTTCCCTCAAGCTGGTAGGAACATGCTCTAATACCACTTGTAATGTCCCCTTTTGGGAGGACACTAAATCTTACCCAATATACTTGTAGAATTATTGCAGGTTATGTATTTTCAGTCTGCTGTGAATTTGGACAGATTCAATTCGATGTTGTTTCCCTCTTTAAATGCACAGGTCTTCTATTTATATCAATCTGATCTACTGCCTATACTCGGATATATATATGTGTGAACGAGAATCTTTTCTATTCCATCAGGCCTGATTCTCTGGTTATTGATTTAATGTTTCCTCTTCTTTTCCGTTGATGCCTGCACTATTATTGTTTGCAGATTTGTATGCGTTCTGATCTCTTTTGATAAATGTTCATGTCATTCTTCCATTTTTTCTTATAATTCTGATTTAGGTCTGTTCCTAAATCTGCTTTTAATGCTTCAGATATTTTGTTCTATTCCCTGGATCCTTCCTTCTTAAATGAAAACTTCTCCACTTTATATCCTCCAATGTGAGGGAGAGTCACACCTCTTCTTAAAGGTCACAACCTTTCACAATTACCACCCTTTGAAAGGGTCACAACCTTTCATCAGTGCTGCCCCTTTGAAAGAGTCACTTCCTTATCTTCTTCCCATTAATGCTTTTCCTTAATTCCTTTGCTCCCTTCTTTCTTCCTTTTTTCCTTTTCTCCCCAAATGAAGTTCTCTTCTCTCCCTTTTATATCTCATGCTTGAGGGAGTCACAACTTTTCATTTCATGCCTTTTGACCATTCATTAGACTTAACTAAATTTTAATTGTATTAAATTTTATTTTGTTATTTTATATTTTAATTTATTATTATTATTTATTAATAGATCCTATTTCAACAAGGGTCCCAACTGCCAATTACATTTGTTTGAAAGCTTCCATTAACACATTCCTGTAATTGCATTTGCATCTTGCCTCATAGGTAGTTACAAGAATTCTTAAAATCAATTTACAAATGCGAACATGTTGGTTCAAAAGTTGAACTTTTGGAGCATACAAACAGATTGGGTTCAAAAGTTAAAACTTTTGGAGCATGCGAGCATATTGGTTCAAAAGTTAGACTTTTGCAGCATGCAAGCATAGTGGGGTTCAAAAGTTAAATATTTTGAGCATGCGAGCATATGAGCACTTAAAACTTCAAAAGTTTGAATTTTGAAGCAACAGAATATTTGAGCAACTTGGAGGTTCAAAAGTTAGAAATTTGGAGCATCGGAGCATTTGAGCAAACCTGGAGGTTCAAAAATTAGGATTTTTGAGCATTGGAGGATGCAAACATTGGACCATTTTGGAGGAAGAGTCAAAACAATTTGAAATTTCAAAGTTTTGAGCGGATGAGCACTAGTACCTGTTTGAAAACAACTTTAAGGAATATGCTAAATTTCTTCCTCAAATTATTAAAATAAAGATCAAATGGGTATAAATTTAAAATATCAAAAATATTTAATATTTCCCATTATAGCCTTGATGCTCAATTCACAAAAACAGGGATAACTTTTGATTGGCAACGTATTTTGCTCCAAAATTTTGACCGTACGTCAAGGGGGTAGGATGACCATAACCCAGAAACATCTTTTCATGACGAAATACCAAGGGCAAAATTTTAATGATTTCCAAATATTGGCCAATAAAAATTAAAGCATCAAAATCTTGCAAACGGTGAAGTGGGTTACTGCAAAAATTGGTCACATTGCTTGGGAAGGTACCAAATATAAGCTCATAGTATAGTTTCTCTTGATGTTTTATAATTTTCAAGATTTAATTGTTTTCATGTTTTGACCAATACAAAAGATCAGTTCGGAGGATAACCAGAATAATACATAGGGCATTTCACAGTTTGCCACCTAAGATTGAGCTTGACATTATCTATACGTACCAACCATTTACACTTAGGTGTTTATAATGAATTTGACAACTTGGCAAAAATAGGACACATGCTAACCAACCCATGACAGGGCTCAAAAACGAAGGCTTTGGACTGAAACCACATGATCACACATCCTAAAAACTCTTGAGAAACACTCTTTACGAATAAGCCAAACATTGGATTTACTGCAAAAGTTTAAAATTTGGTTGTTTGAAAATTGGGGTAACATGATGCAATGTCACCTTGTCAAAGCATAAATGTAAAAAAAAACTCAAATTGGTTTACACCATAGTAGCAATACCCAAAATCAAGATTGACTCAACA
This sequence comes from Cryptomeria japonica, assembly GCF_030272615.1. Taxonomy (NCBI): domain Eukaryota; kingdom Viridiplantae; phylum Streptophyta; class Pinopsida; order Cupressales; family Cupressaceae; genus Cryptomeria; species Cryptomeria japonica. The sequence goes on from NC_081413.1 coordinate 525,776,593, forward strand.
AACCAAAAATAGAAATGAAATTTGATTACTCAAAAAATAATAGGAAAATATGCAACTTTTCCATCCAACGCAACCCATCATAATTTTTATTTTTTGCATTCCTTTTGGTGTCTTTTTATTTTATTTTTTATTTATAGCTTTTTATTTGCTCTAGAATTTTTTGGGTACGCAACTTTTTTCATACGATACAATCCATAACAATTTTTGCTTTTTGCATTCCTACTAGCATTTGTTTTTATTTTATTTTGAGCTTTTTATTTTTCTACTTTTAATGTGTTGGATATGGGGGTACCCCGAAGTCTCAGGGATGTAATGGTATATGCCAAGAAGTCCCTAAAAAGGAGCACCATCCCTACGATGTCCCCAAAAAATTCAAAAGTAGGACAAAGAGAGGAGTTTCATCCATTGCCCCAAGTCCCTAGGATGTCACCCAAACCAATGGGAATGCATTCCTATGGAACACTGCAAATTTCTTAATTTGTATTTGTGAGATAAACTATTAATAACTTGAGCTCAACACTGAGCTGCAAGACAATGGGACCATAACATGTATTAGAATCTTGTCAATTAAAGAAGCAACAAAATTGAATAATTCTTGAATTCTGCTGATTAACGTTTTGCAAGAGCAGAAAATTAGCATATCGGCAGCCAAAGCATGAAAACTGGCACATGTCCAAAACCACATATCTTATAAAAAGACAAAATTAAGATATGTACAACTTTTAAATTCAAATAAGAACAAGAATCGTAACACATGTTTGAACATATTACTAGAATGTTTTAACTCTACAAACAGAGAAGTTGAGATTTAATAAGTACGAGGTAAAATTCAGTGTGCTATGGCTTTACATATTTTAGTAAAGCCATCTAAGATTACTTCACACCATGTTATAAACATGGCCTATAATCTTATCCATGATTTGCCAAGCAGAACATAAGAATGTATTTTATCAAAGGTCTTGATGCTTCACAAGAGTACTAAGAGGCCGTCACTAAATGTCCAAACAAAGTGCTCATAAAAATAAATCTAGTAGCAGAAAAACAGATGTCAAAATATAGAATTTAAAAAAAAAAGCCCACACTCCAAAAATCAAGTTTCAAAATTTTACCCAAACATACGCAGCCCTCAGCAGATAGCTAAAATATTGGCAATTACTCAAGTATTAATGCATAGCTCTTAATAGACAGCCTTTAAAGAGGTGATAAGAGTTTAAAACCTGCGAAAACCTAATAAAATGTTGAAATTGGGTAAATTACCGCATCCAACTTGCTGGGTGTGGTGTAAACCTAACAAACTAATCATAATGCAAGTCCCTAGATATTAACTAAGCACCAACCAAATGCCCAACTGAATGCAATATATATAAAACCATTTGAACCTCACTAACAAGATTTGAGATAACCGTTCAGGTACTTTTGATGTAACGTCAATACCCATGTTCAAGTTCAATTCCCATTACTACAATAAAAGGACGTAAACTTTTCCAACAATCTTAAGGTGCATTCAAGTATGAGCCATGTTTACAGATCGTAAGAATGTGATCCAGGCTTCCCCAGATAACACACATAATCCAAGATCAATCAAGTAGAAATAACGACGATTTAATAAAATAGGTAGCGAATCTATATGAATGGATGAAAACCCAACCTGCATATTGCATTTGACAAGATCAAGAGGAGTTACACCAGTATGGGTGAGACCACAACTGAGGATGCCTCCCATGGTGCAGGCTGCATAGAAAGCCGGAGAATACATGGCGATCTTCCCGGGCTCACTGGGGGCAGGTACCACAAATGTCTTGCGAAGATCAGCATTGACCTTCTGTTTCTCTGTCGCGTCCACACCACTTCTCTCCACCAAAAGATCAGATAAAATTGAGGAAGATCCCCTCAGAGCACCCATTGAAAATGAAGAAGAAGAATATAGATAGCTCGGAAGCATTGTTGACAGTCTGCCTTGCTCTGGATATGTTGTCATACCTACAAAACCAAGAGAGGTCGAATGGCAAAATAGCTAAATGCCTCTGCCTTCTCGTCTGATGGGTTGAGGTTTTCAGACTTTTTTGGATTTCAGTGTTTTACCATTGCTAGCGAGTTGAGTTGCTGAATGAGGATCCCTGCTTTCTTAAATGGGTTGTTATTCCCAATAACTTATAGTGTGCTAGGGTTAGGAGGGCTCCTGTTGCGACTCTCTTTGCCCCTAAACTTCATGAACCCTAAATGGCTAGACCAAAGCGGTGGCACATCATAATTTACTTTGATTTTATTCTATATATTATCAAGCATTAGTTTTGATTTTGTCTCTTTTATGTTTGATTTTTGAGGATTTTATAAGGAAGGAATCAATCTGTTTGGACTATACCATAATTTACTTTGATTTTATTCTATATATTATCAAGCATTAGTTTTGATTTTGTCTTTTTTATGTTTGATTTTTGAGGTTTTTATAAGGAAGGAATCAATATGTTTGGATTATACATCTTTTAATTCTCCATGTTGTTATTTGGTTTAATTTGGCTAGCATTTTAAGTTCAATTGGTGGCCCCATGAATATTCAATTTTGTTGCTTATTTTTAAGAAGTCATCTTAAATTTTGCTTTTTATGAAATTAATAATAATATTTTTTTAGTTAAAATTTGAAGTAAAAATTGTAGGCAAATAAAAAGGAGGGAAAAAAATTGTGGAAACAATGTCATTTTTCTCAATATACAGTTGTTACTTATTTCGAGCACCCCCATCCTTTTCAAAGCTAATTTTGAATTCTTAAGCTGCTCCACTAAAATAGGAAAAGATTTCAATTTATCCACTTCCCTTAAGCTCCTTAAATTTAAGTAGAAATTGCTCTTAAGGAGTCGCATGGGGACATAGGGTTACCCTCACTTTGACTTGAGGCTCTTAATACAATGGGGAGTGTATATAAGTGGCACATCATAATTTGAATTTACCTTGATTTAATTCTACATATTCTTAAAGATTAGTTTTGATTTTGTGTTTTTTATGTATGATTTTAGGATTTTTTTTAGGAATGAAACCAATTCGTTTGGAAGATACATCTTTCTAAGGCTTACCCTCACTTTGATCCAAGGCTCCTAATCCAATGGCGAGTGTATAAGTAGCGCGTCATAATTTGAATTTACCTTGATTTTATGCTACATATTCTAAAGGATTGATGTTGATTTTGTATTTTTATGTACGATATTAGGATTTTTTTAAGGAATGAAACCAATTCAATTGAGTTATATCAAATTGGTAATTATTTCAAAATTTATTAAATCAATCTAAATTGTAAGTTAATTCACTTTAATTAATGACTATGATATGTGAGTGCATTGTATTTATGGACAAACTCTAATTCATTCACATTTATCTTAAGACCATTCAAGAGAAGATCTGGGAACAATAAATTACATGTGTAGCAACATAGAGAAAAAATTTACATCTTGAACTCACGTCGGCACCTTAGACATCATTACAATTTTACTTTTTGTCTTCAATCATTTGTATCAAACTCATTAAATTAATAACAAGGGTTTTTCGAAGCATCTAAGATAAAAGAGAAAGCTTACATCAACCAAAAAAAAATCTTTATGTTGTTTGTCTTTTACTTTTTTTTAGTTTGGTAATAGTACTTTTGGTATGTCACAAATGAATTTTTTGTCTATAATTATCAATTTCAATAAGACAAAACCATATATGAAGTGACACATATGCATCATTGTGTCTAGAGCATCAACAGAGTATGTAGAGTATGTTTGCATGCACATTTTATATTTCATGTTATTTGTATAAGATGACTTTCAAATCAACTATTTTAAAGGTCTACAAGGTATGCACTATGTTCATTGGATTTGTGGCAATGGCTAATATCTAATAAATTTTCTAAAATTTGATTCAAGGTATTCTCGAGGATAACTTTTAATTTTGTATTTTTATGTATTATTATAGGTTAAATTTTTCGGTGTGACTAGTTTATTGAATTATATGAGATTGGAAATTATCTCATAACTTATTAAATTAAAGTTAAAATCTAAGTCAAACTCTTTTTGACCAATGGTTATGATGTGTGCTAGGACATTATATTTAAGGACAAACCTTAATTCCTTTAGGCTCATCCTAAGACCCATCTAAAAGAGTATTTGGGAGCAATAAAGGTACATATGTAGCAATATAGAGAAAAATAAATTACACCATCAACTCACATCAGCATCTTAGACATCATTATAATTTTTATTTTTATTTTCAATCAGTTATATCAATCTTATTGAATTAATAACAAGGGTTTTGGTGTAAAAGCATCTAAGATAAAAGAGAAACCTTACATAAACCAAAAAAAAAACTTTATGTTGTTTGTATTTTACATTTTTTTTTAGTTTAGTGGTAGTACTTTTGGTATGTCACAATTGAATTTTTTGTCTACAATTGTATTTAGGTCAATAAGACAAAACCATATATGAAGTGACACATGTGCATCGTTTTGTCTAGATCATCAACAAAGTGTGTAGACTATGTTTGCATGCCCGTTTTATATTACGTGTTATTTGTATAAGGTGACTTTTCAAAACACTATTTTAAAGGTCTACAAGGTGTGCACTATGCTCGTTGGATTTGTGTCGATGGCTAATATCATTGGTGACATTATTGATCCTATGGTAGTTCATGTTTAGAATCATATAACTTGTTGAATAAGAAAAGAAGGCTATTTATACGTTTGAAATATGCATCCAATTCAAAGGCAAACATCAAGGAAAAATATTTTAATGTCAATTTAATAATGCTTATCTTAAGTGCATGAGGGATACTACTACATTTGTGGTCGATGTCAACCTAACACATCAATCTACACTAAAATCCTATGGCAATCTCATCATGAGCAACTGTGAACATAACAAATAGATTACAAGTTGAGATCTAGCAGTTGAAAGAAGAGTCATTAAAGCTAAATTAATTGAAGGAGTTAGACAGTTTTAATTACTCTCTTTTGTAGTGCTTGTTTTTAATTAAAGTCTAAGAATGGTCTCTAGATCTATTATGAGCCCTAGATGCATGTATTTTTTTATGTAACTTGATTATGGAGACTAATGCATTTATCCAAGTGTTTTTCATATTGTTATGATATTTGAGTTTCATTTGTGCATCTTGACAAGTGTTTTATGTTAAGGCTGCATGGTTAGGTAGTCTTTTATCAAAGCCCCTTACCATGATTACATCAAGTTTGACCAAATAACGTTTTTATCCTAATAACTCCTAAATGGCGTTTACCAATGTCACTGCTTTGAAAATGCAAAGGTCCAAAAATTAAGGTGAATAGATTCTCAACAACAAGTTCATTTTAGTTCAAGTTCATTTATAGGGTTTAGATCTATGAACAAGATTCAAATCCACACGTACAAGAGTCAACCAAAGAAATAAAAATAAGTTATACTAATACAAACGTCGTCATATGACATCTCTTAGGGCTCTAACAGAGTGGCAAATAGATGGTTGACATTTAGCACAAGGAATTTCCATCAAGTTTAGGGTTAAATATTATTATCCTATTTACTTAATTTATGTAAATTTATTTTAGTAGTATTATCATTCCCATTTATATTAATTTTTGCCTCTTACCTTGTCATTTATTTGGTACCTTAGGTTTATTTCTTAATTTTATTTTTTTAGCACTAGGTGAACTTTTTAACGTGACTAGTGATGCTAGCATGATACACCCTCTGACCTCACATGAAATGCTCTTGACCTGGAGCTATGAACCAGTGAGGTCACAAACAGGGGACCTCGTCCCTAAGTATCAAAGTTGAGGCTCAAACCCACAAGCATTGGATCAAAAAAGACACAAGTCTACGATCATAATGGCCCAATGGGGGTTTTGAACCTTGGTGGTCATAACAACAAAAACACCACCACTTAACCAGCACATTGTGGGAAGAAGCCATACCTTAGATTTGTTTGAAAGTGTTGTTTATTGTTCCTTTTAATTTTAGCAAATTCATTTAATTTTATGCCCCCTTAGGCCTTGGCCTTATGGTTTCAATTCTTATTTCTAGATTATTTTTCAAATATGATTTTTTTATTTTCTTTAATTATATCAAATATGATTTTTTAATTTTCTTTAATTATATCAATACTCTTTTCCTTATTCTATCATCTTCATTATTTCAAGGATTATGTATTGAGAGTAAGCCAAAGCCTTATTTTCATCTTACTTTCCCTTTAAGAATTTCTCATCTTAATCCTACACTAGCTCAAAATTTACTTGATCGTGATCTATTTATTGGCATGGTGAATATTGTGAGGAAAATGATTTTGAACATGATACACACATGAAATAAATAGATAGGCAACTTAACTTTCTTTTGTTGTATGGTTACTTTCTCAAGAGAATATTACAAAATCTAGTGTTGCTTCTTCTTCATGATTGGTTGATGATCATATTTTATTGATGGATAAACCTTTTGGTTTAGGGATTCTTAAAGGCATTTACTCTAAGGTTATCTCTTCAAGTTCTTTGCATGACGCATCTTCTCTTCATCCCATGCCCTCTCCCACACCCAATTTTGTTCAGATGTCCATTGTCATTCCTCCTAATTTTACATCTCTCATGTCATCCCTACTAATGTGGTACCTATGCACCTGATTTGTTGGAGGCCTGCAAGACAACAAGCAAACATCAAATTCACCCATGAAAAATTATATCAAGAAATCTAAATGAAGAAAGCATGTTCATCAAATCAAATTTCTTAAAACCGTCTCATGGTCCTCTAACTCCAAGGATCTTCAAGATTCAAGGTGGACCTCACTTGGAAGAGCACTTGATCTTTAAGATGACAACCTAAAGAACGAGATTGAAGGATGTGATCTAGGATCAAAATGGATGCAACTAAGATCCTAGTTATGAGATGAAAAACTATTGATATGATATGCAAGATGGAGGTGTATTTCCAAATTGAAAGATTAAGTGATCTAATTGAGCTAAGATGAAGATGAGATATGAGAATGTTATGGAATTGATATGAAATTAAGCTAAGTGGTAATCTAAAACATGATATAATCTTAAGCTATTATGCAATTAGGATGCCCTAGATGCTTGAAGATGAACAATTGGAGCTCCTTGATAACGTGCACAACAAAATAACTATAATATGGATGCAAAAGAAGATGGATCCTAAGATCGAAGAAATGGGCTCTATTTATAGAGAAAACAGAGAAATGGATGGTTGAGATTAAGCAATCTCAACAAGGGCTAGGATTGAAAGTTATCAATCCATGAGGGGGATTCAATCCAATCCCAAGTTGACAAATGTCACCTTGAGATGGCTTGAGAGGATTCTAAGCAAGCATTAGGGATACCATCAAGGGATGACATCATTGGATAATGTCATTATCCAAGGGAGCATGCTATTGTCCAGGAGGTAAACTCTTATGCAAAGTTGAGGGATGGCCAGAGGGACAACCATCATTGGCTAGGATGATGTCTTGTAAGAGGCATTAAATGCTCTTTGAAGACTTTGGAGGTTAACTTGTTGAAAGTTAGATAACCTTACAAGTTTGGAAGACTCAACATGTTAACTTGTTGGAGAAGGTAAAGTCTTCAACACATTTAGAAGACTTTCTTCCAAATTTGGAGAAGTGTCTCCCCCAAATTTAGGGATGTGACATGATTAGAGGAATTAGGCTAATTAACGAGGGGTTGGAGAGGTTCTAGAAGACTATTAGCATGCTAATGGAAAGTGTAGGAGAATGCAAGTGGGGGAAAATAGGCATTTTTAGATAAAATAAAAGATTTATTTTAGCCAAAAGGGGTGCAACTTGCATTTGTAGGATTTTGCAAGTGGGGGGACTATTCACAAATAAATAATAATTTATTTAAATGAAAATGGATTTTAATCAAATGTAGATTCAAATAAAAGGGAAAAGGGGTTTTAATTAAATAAATAAGATTAATTCAATTAAATGGCTAAAGGGGTACTTAATCAAACCTTAGTTTAATTAATAGGTTAGGCTAGAAGAAAAGGATTTTAATCAAATCTTTAATTTGATTAATAGGCTAATTGGAAGAATAGGGATATTAATTCAACCTTAGTCTAATTAATAGGCGAATAAATGATGATTAAATGAATTAAATTCATTTGATTAGTTGTGCAAGTTTTAGGTGTCTACATTTTGCCCCTCTTTGAAGCGACGTGCGACCACATGTTGATTCAAAGAAAAATGCTCGATATGTCACCAATTTTTTTGATATAGTGTTATCGTCAAAATTGTCGATATGAAGCCCTAGATATGAAAAGTGATTCGATATGAAGAGTTGATATGACGCTGGTGTCGATATGAGACTGATATGAAATTGATGTCGATATGACCCCTCGAGAGATAAATTGAGAAAAATTACGATGTTTGGAGCATTGTCGCAATGCACGATGATTTTTGAAATATTTAGATGATTTTTAAAAAAACTGAATTTTTAAATTTTTTTGGAATTTTAAATTTTTTGATTTTTTTTATTTTTTTAATTTTTTGATATTTATCTGTCGATATTTTTTTATTAAAAAGACTAGTGAAAATGGTGAAGAGATAATGTGGGCATAGCACGTACATGCCACACATGTCTACCGAGGTAGCATAGTCTTCTACGTCAACGTGGGCTATATAAACCCTCAAGGGGCCCATTTCCTCCTCATTTGTGCACTTAGCATTTGAAGATTGGAGCTTGGAGAGGAGAGAAGAGATGGAGGCCCCCTACCACAAACATCGATTCAAGCGAGTTTGGCACTACCGGAGACCAGCAAAGTATGACCCACTAGTAAGTTCGAATTTCTAACCCCCTTCTGTGAATTTTTAGCTAGATTTTCATGTTTTAAGGCTAGATTTTCAAATTTTTCGCATGTATGACAGGGCATTTTCCGTTTTAATTTTTTTTTTAAATCTTTTAACGCATATGTCATACGACATAGTGCATTCATTTTTTTTTGTAGCACATTTGTCGATTTGTACAACACATTTGTTGATTCGTATAACGCATACATTTTAGCACATTCGTTGACTGTTATAGCGCATTTGTAACAGTTTTAAGATTTTTTAATTTTTTGACACGTGCAAATTTAATTTTTAGGTTCGTTAGGATGCTTTGCACCTTTTCGATGTGTTGATATGTGTCGATTGCATCTGTTGAGATGCGCAATGTCAAAAAGTCGATATGTCATTGTTCGATATGAGTCGGGTCGATATGGGTCAAAGGTCGATATGAGTCAAATTTGTCGTTATGGGTCAAACTTATCGATATGAGTCAAATTTGTCGATATGGGTTAAATAGATTGTCGATATGGGTCAAACTGATTGTCGATATGGGTCAAAGGTCGATAGGATGCGTGATATGCATCCTGGATTGATTGATTCAATTGATTGCGATATGATACATGATTTCGATATGATTCTTTGATTTTGATATGATTCTTGATTTTGATATGAGACTTGATTTCGATATGAGACTTGATTTCGATAGATAGGTTAGGTTGAACCCACTTAGTTGTCAAGAGTGTCTGATTTTGAACTCTTTGTGTGATATCGTGACTATCGTCACTTTGATAGGTGCCCCTATTTGATTGAAAGTTGATGCTTGATTGTTTAGAATAGGTGAAACTGATATGGTACTCATGTGTTGATATAGGCGGACCTAGGTGTTATACAACTTTGGGAGCGATACCCAAAGACACTCTCTATGCGCAGTCGATTGACAGGTGATGATCGAGCAATGCTCGAGGCATGCAGACTGATTCATCTGTTGCTCATGCCTTCCTACCAAAATAACATAGCACTCTTGACGGCCTTAGCTGAGCGTTGGCATAGTGAGCATAACACCTTTCACTTGCCGACAAGAGAGATCACATTCACTCCTGAGGATGTTTATCGGATTCTCCAGATTTTGATCACTAGTGAGATGGTAGTATATGATGTGGAGGAGATTGGAGGGACTGATGCACTACGGGATATTGGTGATCCCCTCATTGTTGGATACTTTGTGGGTTGGTAGGAGATGGTGGACAAATATGCCCCACTTCTATCAGTTATAGCTAGGTTGGTCGGTGGTTTCCTTCTGCCATATAGGAGATCACATGGACTGTCAGTTGGATGAGGTCGTGTGCTTTGGAAGATGGTACGAGAGAGGACTCGTTATGCTTGGGGAATATGTGTTTTGGCCCACCTATATCATGAGATACACCAGATAGTATATGGCAAGGATCAGGGGTCTAGTTTAGTAGCAGGGTGCACATTGCTTCAGATTTGGGCCTGGGAACATATAGCCATTACGTGCCCCATTGTGTAGAGATCTCGACCAGTGGACTACCCTTATCTTTATATGTACAGATAGGTAGCTTCCCAGCCTATGCTAGGGAAGATATAGTATTGGAGGCACATTTTAGATGATATGGATGTAGTGGTCTGGCACCCATATTTGGATTGTGAGCCATGACCCGAGGACGCCACAAAGGTCCCAGTTTTGTTACAGAGTAAATATCTGATTGGGCAGACGCCCTATGTAGTAGAGAGATTATTATTGTCCCGAGTATATCAACAGTTTGGGTGGCCACAGCCGATGCCACAGGGGACAACCTTGTACGCGAGAGTGTACAAGGAGAGAGCAGAGTGGGGGCCACCATTGGATATCGCTACAACCCTTGCAGAGTTCTACTCTCTTCCTTTTGTTGTGTGGGATATGAGGTCGACAGTGACTGATGCGGGCATGCACCAGGATTATGCCCTATATATGATGAGTCGTCGGTTCCTGAGATTGGCAGGGCCAGGAGAGTTGGTACAACCACTAGAGGAGGTTGACGACGACGATGATGATGATGGTAGTGATGGAAGACAACAAGGGGGCCGACGGGGCTGAGGTATAGAGAGAGGGAGGAGAGGTCGAGGGGGAGATCAGGGAGTAGGCCGAGGTAGAGGACAGTTGGGTCGAGGTGGGGACGATGGTGGAGACAGGAGAGGAAGAAGATCTGACGACCAGGGGGTGAGGGGTAGGGGTGGTGGTTGGTGACAGATGCTAGGTCATGGAGGGCCTATTCATCTAGAGGCCATGACAATAGTTGGGGGCGATTATGAGGGGGAGAGCTTTGATGAGGAGACAGAGTAGGAGGAGTTGGGTTGTGGGAGGGTAGGATTGGGCGGCATGGTCTTTGATGAGGAGGAGGAGGATTTCCAGTCATTGGTACGATGGAGGAGGTTAGAGATGCCCCCACTATTGGCATTTGTATGAAGATTACATTAATAAAATGTTATGTTGTCATTGATATCAATTAATCGGTAATGATGTTGTTGTAATGATGTTTTTTAACCGGTAGGAAGAGCTAGTGAAAGGAAACTGTAACTGGCAGGTAAGTTTGTGGAGTGAACCAGTATTGCTAAGTATTAGAGAGTTGAACCAGTAAACCTTACTTTTTGATTTTATAAACCCTAACCAATTAAGTTTGGTGAATTGGCTATATTGGTTTATGATATGATGATGAGTGGTAATGATTATGATACGTATGCATATTGTATGAAGAGAGTTTCAAAGTGTTTTTGGCACGTTGAGGTAATGGATTTTGTCTTGGGAATGAGCAAGTATATTGCATGTAATGCAAAACGCGTGATGAGTTACTAAGTTCGATGAAGTGATAATCAAAGAGCGGTCGAGACTTTCTCGAATGATGTGTAGAGATTGTTATGTAATCCAACGGTCATACTTGAACCGACTTGTTTGTAATCTCTATGTGAATTAGGTTTTTGTTGTGTTACCGACCTAGTTGATTTGTTTATAAGGTTGATGAGTTGTTTAGTTTTAGAGTTGGCAAAGTTTTTGTTGAGTGTGTGGTTGATGAACCGGATGATGTATCTGTAATTTGAGTAAAGGCAGAAAAAAGAATGAAAAGGATCTAAACAAGCAAGTGTAGTGCTATTCAAACAGATCATCAAATCCCTATTGTTTTCTAACAATTACAACAGTTAAATCCCCTAACCGGGTAAGCTCTAACAATCTTGGTGTTACTCAAATCCTCTAACAAGGTGATCCATTAGCCTGGATTCTAAATCCTTTACAAAGGTTACTCCTCGCAGGGTATTGCTTCTAACAAGGCATTATAGTCAATCCCTTAACTGGGTGGTCCCTAATAGGATTTGTTCTTAACGAGACTTTTTGTAAAATCTTTAACAGGCTTGGCTCCTAACGGGGTGAACTTCAGAAGAGTTCAGATAGTTATCTTATGAGTCTCATCTCACCGTGGTTTTTCCCATTTGGGTTTCCACATCAAAAATATTGTGTCAAGTGGTGAATGTTTTTGTGGTTATGTTTTCTATGGTTGATTTGCTTAACTACTTAATCCACTTTGATAAGTCATGATAACCGACAATAACATGAAATGAAGTTTTACTTATGTCAGTGAAAGTATTTGGATGTTTGAGAGTTTCAAGTTGTTTACTGTTAATCTATCACAACAATCAACCGGTTTAGCTTGACAATTTTATCTTGACATTGATATTGCATTCATAGTTCTAAGTTTACTTTAAGAGATTGATTTTGAGATTGGTGAAGTTTATCATTTTTTATATCTATTGATTCACCCCCCCCCCTCTCAGTAGTTGACCAGATCCTTGTTCTTTCATCGTACCATCACCCACCAACCACAGGACAAGCGAGCTCATCACAGATATCGACAGCACAAGCCTCGCAGGCACCACAACCTCTCTCAGTTTGGATCATAGTGCCTTCACATCAGCAACAGGCCCAGATAGCAGGATTACACTCCTTAGTGCATAGGCTTCATACTCAATTAGTACAGGCACAAGGACAAGTCACGCGACTACAAGCATAGGTAGCCCAGTTGACCGTTGAGATGGATATAGAGATAGAGCGGTGAGGTCGTGGGCAATGCAGACATTGCAGCAGGCAATCGCACAAGGTGTCACATGGGACACTATCAGGAGTCTCATCGATCAGATAGAGCGGATTGCATATTACAAGAATTTGTACTTTTAGGTCGTGCCCCCAGAGCAGTGAGCTCCTAGCTATGCTACCAGTTCTCAGCGCGGCGGCTCCCAGAGATGAGGAGGCAGTGAGGGTGTGATGGGTCCTAGGAGAGATACTCCTAGTGGCAGTGCAGGTGCAGGTGCCAGGCAGTCAGATTTAGGAGGCAACCACTCCTAACCTCCTCCATGATGATGACATACCATTGATGTATTTTATTGATTATATACACATCATTTTATCTTTGATGATACCCTCGAGATGCACATTGTTGTATTTTGATTGATTTGATATGATACACATTGATTAATTGATAGATTTTGATGTCCCTTGATTCATGGATTTTTTTATTGATGTGATATCTAAGGAATTTGGATATTTATTATTTCACTGATGATTCATTCTAACTTATATCCTTGATTTTCCTTTGGATCAGCATGGGTCACACATGTTCATGATGATATGATACTGGATATGCTTCTACATGTTATGGGTGACTCTCTTTGATGAGATATATGCACGATCTATATGAATTTTGCTTTGATAATGTAGATGATTGCCTCTATGATGTGTGTGATGATATGATGCTATGATTTATATGTTTTGAAGGTGATATGCTTATGATGTTTTGATGATCATACCTAACTATATGTTTTGCAGGTGATATGATAAATCTATGCCTTTTATTGTGTTGCTAAATGTAATTCATGTATGTACATGGATGATTACGTGAATGCGTTAACATGTTTTTGTCATTTTTGTGTGCTTTTGATGATGTCGTTTAACATGCAAAATGTTTTTGATATGATATGGAAATGTTCATGTATGTAAATGTATTTTGAGATGATAATGACAATGATAATGATAATGATATGAGATGTATCTGGAAAATGAGATCTAAATGATAATGATAATGATAATGCACCTAAATGCACTCGTAAAATGATATGAAATGAGCTATGGGAATGTAATCTAATGCAACCTTAACATGATATGAAAATGATAACGATAATGTACCTAGATGCAACCTTAACATGATAGAAAAATGATAATCCAATCTAAATGCAATCTTAACATGATATGAAAATGATAATGATAGTGAAATCTAAATGCCACCTTGATATGATATGAAAATGATAATGATAATGCAACAAATGCAACCTTAACATGATAGAAAAATTATAATGCAATCTAAATGCAATCTTTACATGATATGAAAATTATAATGATAGTGCAATCTAATTCAAAGCTTAACATGCATTCTCGTTCTTAATGTTGCCATCTATTTTGATCAAATTGCCAGTGCTTCCCCTTTTTTCATCATTGAGCCTTGATTTGTTGAAAGTTGATACAAGTGTCATGATATAATTGAACCATAATGACTTGAGTATAGCTTACATGGATTTTGATATTGCAAGATGGCACAAGTATCGAGGTATAATTGAACCAAGATGACCTGAGTATTGCTTGCATAAAACAGACAAGAGTTAACCTTAGTCCTATACAAATCTAAAATATCCTCAGTGATATGCCACCAGATCATGTCATAAGACAAATTTGTATAGTAGAAGGCTTCACTCCCAAACAACAGACAAAGAAATCATCACATTCCTTCCTTGATTCTCTAGTATTGGAGACATCCTTGAGTTGCTTAGGATATATGATAAGCAAAAATCAACAATCATAAGTAAGCATGCATGCTATTTGAAATGTATGCTTGTCGAATAAAACATCTCGCAAATAGATCTTTTGTTTGGTTGAAATCAGTTCAAATCCTTGATGTCTATCCTTGATGGTTGCCCTCTCATGTTTCTATGTTCACTGTTGGTTGTTACGATCCTTGTTATCTTACTACGTGTTTGGTCTGATGTCTAAACCCACAAGGTGAAATGCCCCCAACGAGGTCAGGATTTTGCCCCTTGTTGTCGATACTACTTTTATATGGATATGTATGATTTTAATCTAGCTCGCCTATGGAGGGGTCCATTTAGTATTGTCTCTGCTAGCTTTTAAGTCCTTGATTCTTCCTTCTTGATAGTTTTTAGGAATAAATAAGCCCTTGGATTTTTTAATCATTTCATCATCACATGGACTGAAAACGTTTCCTTTTTCTATTTTGTCCCTAGCTGCTATATTCACCAATTCCACCACTTGGTCTGCCATTTTCTGATATAGGATTTCTACAGGTATATCTTTATCTTGAAAGATCCTCCTATTCCTTCCCATTATGGAGGGGGATAGGGTATATACAAGGAAGGCGGGTATCATAAGGTCTTTTCAAGTAGTGTTGACTCGAGAGGGGTCAAGACACCAAATGATGGGTATCATTTCATGATCTTGGTCTTGATGGACACACTTAAGGCATTTGTATGATCCCCCAAGCTACTTCATGACGTGGGTAAGATATTGAGGAAGACCCTAAGTGAACCTGACCTGTATATTATACTAAGTGTAGTAATGTTTAGGATTCTATTAATAACAATATGGAATTCCATATAGTTGCTCATCTATTATGAATAACAATTAGAGTTCTCTTGAAACAATGATAAAATGTATGTATTTGCATATTGTCAACTATTGCAGGTTCTACATCAAGGCATTAATCCAAACCTCATTTGAAGAATTCTAGGACAAACTGAGTTGAGTCCTAATAGGGGACATTACAATTGGTATCAAAGCAATCCTTCTTGCCATCCTATGAGAGGTAGTTAATGTAACCTATCCAAAGGGCTTAAAGGGATTTAAAAATAGAAAGCATGAAACTTGCATCTATTAATAACCCTACATCCAACAACACCATGATAAAACAAACATGAAATGACTTGAGAGCATTCACTCAAGCTCTCATGGAGCAAAATGAAAGAATGACCTGATTTTTCCTCTAAAAATCTAAAAATTGAATAATAATAACTCTAGATCCAACCAAAATAATGGAATGGATACCCACTCCAACCATTATGAAAATAACAACCCAACAAGGGTATCAACCCCTAGGCCAACAAGACCCCCTTTCCTACCCCAAGAAGAAGACATGATGGAGGAAGAAACAAATAATCAGACCATGGATAGTGTGGATGAACTCGAAGAAGCATACTCAAGATTAAATCTCAAAATAAAGAAAGATGTCTCCTTTAGGGATTATTATGACATTAAAACACGAGTTTTCCCAAACAAGACAAGAGGGCAACCTAACAAAGACTTAAAGGAGAGTATTAGTAAGATGACCCTGTCTAAATTTCATGTGTTAGGGAAGACTATGATGCATTCTTCGATCCAAAAATTGAACACCTACCTTTCACTTAGCCCCATGACCAAAGAGAATGCCATAAAATTTGTTTTACTCCACCTGGAAGAGACAACCCATGATTGGTGGAATCATGACCTTATTACTCAAGACCACCAACACATAATAACCAATAGCATCTTAAATTGTATCTGCATACAATTTTGTCCTCACCTGGACCTCACCTTGGTGCTTTGATATATGATGCCCAAGATGGATAACCAATTTTGACATTAATGACAACCATACAAGCTCATGCTTCCAAAAATCTCCCCCTTTGTCATTCATGACAACACCACTACAATTCTTGATAACACCAATACATCACTTGATCATAATAATCTCACAAAACTCTCCACAATATCATAACAAATCTCTCCCCCTTTGACAACAATGATCAAGGGCGTTGCAAACCATATAGTGTTGGAATCCAATAACACTGAGAGGGGGGGGGGAGGGGGTGAATTGGTGTTATATCAGAATTATTAATTTTAGCCTTATTAAAGCATGTATACACCAACCGGTATACCGATACATACAAAATTGAAAAAGTAAAGCAACCAATAAGCCAATCACATAAATGAACACCATAACACATTAAATTATACGTGGAAACCTCAAAGAGGAAAAACCACGGTGGGATTTGTGACCCACAATATCAATCCACTGGCCATATGAAGAGATATTACAAAATATAGGGGCATGCACTTGCAGGAAGCTTACAGCCTAGAGCACACTGCTCAATCACAAAAGGAACCTCATTGACTACATATAAATCTAGACTACAATCCGGAGAAATAATTGAACTGCAAAGATAACATCTTCTATGCCTGAATACAGTTCTGGTTAAGCTCTGTTTGTTCCGGTCTAAAAGCCTAAACCCTTGACCGGAATAACCCTTTACAAAAATATCCTCACATACATGATCTCTCTGATATATTTCGCATTAATTACCATCCATATTCGCATCCATACCATTACATCACAAAATGATCTATCCAACTGACCTATATACCCTATACAATTTATCATTCCTTATGTCGGCTTACAAAGATATTTACAATATCAAAATACATGTTAGCTAGATAACATAAACACATGAATATCAAAAACAATTGCCGATGACAGATCCAAAAGATGTCAACCTTCAATATCGATAACCTGATTCTAAACCATGTCGGCCTACATTACCGGTAAAAAGAAATCCTTCCATCCTGTCGATGTCGGTGTTGGTGTCATTGAAGTGTCTGTGAATTGCCTACCGATACACAACTGAACCAAAACATGAAGCCGAAATAAGATATCATGTTGCCATCAATGATAACATATTGACACCAACCAATTGAGTGTCAATTGCAACAATCTCCCCCTTTGGCATCTATGGCAATACTCATGTGAAAAATAATCATGGTTTCATCTGTCGGTTTCATCTTGAACCTGCTCCCCCTGAGTTGAATATACATCAATACAAAATACTCCATATCTCCCCCTAATGTATACAACTCCCTTTTTTTTTTCACATCTATGTCACTCCCCCTTTGACATCAATGCCATCAAAATTTCTAGAAAGAATACCAATATCCAAAATCGGGACAAAGAGTGAAAATATTGTATAATGAATGTCCCAAAAATACCTTACCGGAGCTTAATATATTTGAAAATATCCTAATATACCTTCTCCAATAGCTCAAGATAAGTGTCCCAACTAGATTTGAAAGTGTTGAAAATAGATACAAGTTCATTTAACATATGGGCGGATGACTCTTTCTTATTTAACTCTGTCGATGTGGACTTACCAACTAGATCTATACATTCCTTATGTACACTGAGTGAATCCAACCGGGGACTCACCAAACCTCTAAGACTTCTTGCTCTTCTAATGATTTTATCTTTTTCTTTCTCAAGAACAAAAATTTGGGATTCCAAAACCAAAATTTGACCATCAATGGATGTAGTCAACGCATCAAAAGAATTGGCCATACTTGCAATTTTCTCCTGAGATTCCTTAATGTTCTTATCCAAATTAAATGTAAAAACATCTGTGTTATAACATACTCTGTAAATATTTGTACACTGCTTTAAAGAATTGTCTATCAATTTCAACTTTTCATTAATCTTCTTCCTCTCAGACTCAATCACTTGATCAAATGTAGCTCCTTTTGCCCTTGTGAACCTCTCCAGTGCTTGCCAGTTTGAAATTTGCTACAAGAATTGTAAATCCTTTGAAATGTTCTCTGTAATTATCTTAAGCTTGTTGGATGGGCTTGCTTCTCTATCAAACTTGCGCTCCTGGACTAGTCTATGCAAAACAGTGATAGACTAATCTAATATCCCTTTATCCATAGATCCCTCCTTCATCATTTTCTATGCAACCATCATCATGAGTTTAGTAGAGCTCATCTCGGTTATGCTTTTCTTTTTAACCTGCGAGGTATCAATTGACAATAATGATGGGCTCACTATGGGTTCCCTGTCAGATTCCCCTTCCTTCTCCTCTGATGATTTAACCTTTATAGTTTCCTCACTTGCACCGGTGGCTTCGCCACTTGGTGCAGTCTCAGTAACTATCAGTTCCTCCCTAGGAACTGTAACCTCAACATGTACATTTGTATTTGAAGGACTGTTATCCTCAACATTAGTATCATGTACATTATCAACCTTTACACTCTCTATATTTACCGATATCTCAACATTTGTTTGTACATTTGTATCTACCGGGAGCTTAAGTTCCACTATCTTAATGTTTTTCAAAATTAAGGGTGAAGTACCCAAAATACCCTTCCCTTTTCCTTCAACAAGGATGTCTGTAGTGTCTATTTTTTATTCTGGTGAAGTATAAAAACCACGGTTCTCTTCAAAGAACTTAACCCATGCCTTGTGGGTTTCCTTGATTAACTCATTTACTCTTCCTAACATAAGACTAATTATTCTATGTTTGATGTTAAAGATTTTCTTATCGTCAACCTCAAGTGTCCTATCCATTTCCTCTGGTGCAATAGAAACACAAACAGATAACAACTCTTGTATCTTAATATGCTTGTCTTCTTGCATTGTTGATAGTCTCCTAACATCTAACATATCATACAATTTTGCCATTATTTGGTTTTCAATTTCTATCAAGGCTTTCTTATAAATATCCAAATATAACAATACTGCTTCCTCTACTTCTCTTTGTTCATCATCCTCTAAATTTTCATAATAAAACTGTACATTTTTTTACATACCATCTTTAGTAATCTCATCAACTAATTTTGCACAAGTTTTTGGTGGAATGATAGTTGCATTACCAGATTCAATTGCCAGATCAATGTCATCCTTCTTCTTCCTTCTTCTAGTACCAGATGGAGCTGAAGGTGTTACTTTTGGTGCTTTCTTTTATGTCGGTAACTTGAATGTAACTTTCCTAACCGATTGCTTTTTAGCCTCTACCTTGGTTTCTTCAATTTTCTTCCTTATAACCCTTTTGAATGCTAGGGGTGTGTCATCTTCAAATTCAGATTCAGTTGCAATAGGTTCAATAAATACTTATGGTTCTTTCCTCTTCCTACCTTTCTTTGGGACAACATCAATCAATGCTTTGATGTCCCGTGAAACTTTCTCAACAAACTTGCTTGCCTTTCCTCCCTCCTTCTCTCTCTTCTTTCAGTTGAACTCGGTTTCAACCTCTTGAGTCTTCTGCTTAGTAGTACCACAAGGATTATTAAATTCATCAATAGGTGCATCAATCAACATCTTTGTATAAGCATCAAGGATCTGTGCATCAACTTCATAGCCCATCTCCTCAATCCAGATCTTCTGGGGTTTGACCGCTTCCGTGAGTGTTTCCTCTTTCTTCACCATGAAGCATATGTCAGTTGAGTATTTTTCAACAATGTGCTTAGGAACCCTTTCTCTAGATTTCATAGCCTTTTGGAATGCCTTAAAATAACCCCATACTTTGTCATCTCTTTGACTACCTAATGAAGCAATTGACTGTTTTAGTTGCCTCCCTATCGGGATATCAAATGCCCATTGTCTCTTCCCAAAACTGGGAGTCTCATTCATGAAAAAAAGCATTAAACAAACAATTAGGTTACCATACCGAAAATTCCCTTTCTTTTCTCCTTTAATCTTTCCTAGGTTTATCAACAGTTCATCTAACATCCAACCACATAGATCCAATTTCTCGTTTTCTCTCATCATCTTGTAAGCTGCAAAAATGCAGGAGATAGAAATATTATTTAGTTAATTTGATTGAGTTACCTTGTAACTGATGACCATGCTATCAAATTTGATGTTTATGTCAGTGATAGTGTTGATTCTCATAGATCGCCTGTCAGATTTTGCGCTAGTAATCTTGTTGACATGATCATTAGAAACCTTCTTATCCGGATGCTACCCAACCTGTGGTAAACTAGTGATCGCCCTGATGGCCTCCTTGGTTATCTTATAAGGTCTATCTAGCCAAATAAACTCTCCATGCACTCTGCTCAAAATATACCTAACAATTTCATCTTCGAATTCTAGAATGTCCAGAATGTTGGTAAACCCTAAATCCTCAATGTGTTTGTACTCGGGCTTAATTTTTCCAAAATCTCCCATTAGCTCACTCATGTACATGCTCTTGATATCATAAGTTCCCAAATCCTCAATGTGACAGTGAATGCAGGCTCTTACATCTTTGACATACATAACTCCTTCCGGGATACAAGAAAAAGCGCCAATCGAAATGTCCAGGGTAGCCACATGCGGATACTGCTTGAAAGTCAGCCTGGGACGGTCCTTGACCTCAACTACAGTCAAATTTGCAACAAAGATAGGTACAGATGATGATCCCATTTTCATGATTAAAGATAAATATATGTGAATCACTGTCAGTGAAAAACCCTAAAGACTTCTTCCAATCGATGGTGAAATCGCTCAAGAAGATATCTGATCGCATTGAATCACTTTTAATCACTCTTAATCACTTCTGAATGCAAGGTGATCAATAATGGAGTAGATTCAACCTGTTATCCTCCAAGAAAAAAGAAAAACCCTAATCTTTTATTGACATTAATGACTTCCGATGGAAGATACTGGATCTCGATAAAAACATCTCCATGTCGGATAAGCATCTCCAATGTCTGGAACATCTTCCAAAACCTCTTCCCGGGGCATATGCAGTATCTTCATGAATTTTGCCTACCCCTAAGGCATCTGCCTCAGTTACTGGATGAACTTCCTACCAGTGCAGGAGCAACCTCCTCTACCAGATAAGGAACTGGTGCATTCCCATCTGCTAATTGTTCTTCAGACTTCCTAACCCATCTTCGGGTATGATCTTGTCAGATTTCATTAACCTTTTCTTTCCCTTTCTCATTTGATCCTCCATTACCAGCCAGTGGATTTCTACTTTTATAGAACTTAGCAATATGTCCAACCTCATTACATGCATAACATGTAACATTATTCTTTTGAAATGCTTTGCTAAAACTGGTATAATTTCTTGACTTGCACTGATTAGCCATATGTCCAAATTTTCCACATGCATAAAATTTTATATTCATTCTGCAATCTTTTGTCTTATGACCATACTTATTACATTTAGAACATTGATCGGGAGCAGAATCAGGGTTATGATTTGCTCTGTTTCTACGTTGCCTAGCCATGCGACCAAATTTATTACAAACAAAACATCTACCATTAAATTTATAAGCATTAAATTGCCTTATGGTTTTGATCTTCATTAGCAATACCGAAACTCTGTCCTTGTTCAAATCCAAGTCCACTAGAATCTCCATTCTGCCTTTGTCCCTTCAATAACTCATCTAGGTGTGTTGAACTAATCTTGAATTTTTCTTTATACTCACTTGCAATAGTCAGATCATCTCTCAGAATTATCATTTGTCTCTCAAGCTCTTGTTCATTACTCTGGGATTGTACTAAATCAGTTCTCAACATATCATTCTCGTGAACCAACCTACTACATTCTTCAAATTTGTTCTTCAGAGATATAACAAGATTTTATTCCTTT
The DNA here is from genome assembly GCF_030272615.1 of Cryptomeria japonica. Lineage (NCBI taxonomy): Eukaryota > Viridiplantae > Streptophyta > Pinopsida > Cupressales > Cupressaceae > Cryptomeria > Cryptomeria japonica. The sequence continues at coordinate 525,798,868 of NC_081413.1, forward strand.
TTCTTCTGGTCCTCAATATCTTTAGATATTCTCATAGTTATAGCTTGCATTTCATTTCTCATCACCATTTTCTCTTGACTCAGCTTTTGACACTGTTCCTTAAGTGCATCTTTCTCTTCATCATCCTAATTTTGCAAAAGTTCCTTCCTCCTAGCTTGAATAGATGAAAGCCTCTCCTATAGGACAAGAATGAATTCCTTAGTAGAATTCAATTCATCTTGTAGCTTTAAGTTCTTCATCCTTTCACATCATAATCTTCAAGTGCCATCTCAAGTTGCTTTTCCAAACCCATATCCATGGATTTTGGATTCGGGATCTTTCTCAAGCTGTTAAACTTCCTCTAAGGCACAAGGCTCTGATACCAATTGTTGGAATCCAATAACACCGAGAGGGGGGGTAATTAGTGTTATACCGAAATTATCAATTTTAGCCTTATTAAAGAATGCATACACCAACCAGTATACCGATACATACAAAATTGAAATATGTAAAGCAACCAATAAGCCAAACACATAAATGAACACCATAACACACATAATTATATGTGGAAAACCTCAAAGAGGAAAAACCACAGTGGGATTTGTGACCCACAATATCAGTCAACTGACCATATGAAGAGATATTATAAAATATAGGGGCCTGCACTTGCAGGAAGGCTTACAGCCTAGAGCACACTGCTCAATCACAAAAGGAGCCTCACTGACTACATATAAATCCAGACTACAACCAGGAGAAATGATTGAAATGCAAAGATAACATCTTCTATGCCTGAATACAGTTCCGGTTAAGCTTTGTCTGTTCCGGTCTGAAACCCTAAACCCTTTACCGGAATAACCCTTTACAAAAATATCCTCACATACATGATCTCTCTGATATATTTTGCATTACTTACCATCCATATTCACATCCATACCATTACATCACAAAATGATCTATCCAACTGGCCTATATACAATTTATCATGCCTTATGTCGGCTTACAAAGATATTTACAATATCAAAATACATGTCGGCTAGATAACACAAACACATGAATATCAAAAATAATTTGTGATGCTGGATCCAAAATATGTTGGCCTTCAATACCGATAACCTAATTTTAAACCATGTCGGCCTGTATTGCCGGTAAAAAGAAATCCTTCCATCCTGTCGGTGTCAGTGAAGTGTCTGTGAAGTGCCTGTGGGTACACAACTGAACCAAAACATGAAGCCAAAGTAAGATATCATATTTCTATCAATGACAACATATTGAAACCAACCAATTGAGTGTCAATTTCCAACATACAGACCAACTCACAACACTACTCCCCCTGAGAGAAGTAACAACATCAATCCTAGAGACATTAATGAGCACTAAGTCTCCCCCTGGAAAGATGCACCACTAAAAATGCATCTAGTTAGAAAAAGGAGAGGAAATAACCCCTAACTTCTACCTGAGATACTCAAAAGTATCCTTCACCAATGTCTTAGTAAAAATTTCTTCTACTTGCTTTGTTATAGAAATGTACTCCAGTTTGACTTCTTTCTCTACAAATATCTCTCTTAAGAAATGATAACAAATTGAGATATGTTTAGTTCTTGAATGCATAACCAGATTCTTTGAAATATTTAGGCACTAGTATTATCACACATGATAGGAATAGCTTCATCATATGCCACTCTAATATCCTTAAGAGCCTGCTTTATCCACAAAAAATGAGTACAACAAGATACCGCAACAATATGTTTAGCTTTTGTAGTGGATAGTGACACCGATTCTTATTTCTTATTTATCCATGAAACCTGTCCATCTTCCAAAAAGAATGTACCACCACTAGTACTCTTTTTCTCATCAATACTTGCAGCCCAATCAACACCTGTATATGTTTTCAACATAAAATATCCATCCTTCTTGTGCCATAAGAAAAGTTGCGAGTTCCTTTCCGATATCTAAAAATACTCGTCACTGCTTGATCATGAGTTTTCTTCTGACTAGCTTGAAATCTTGCAACCAAAAATACAACCTGCATAATATCTGGTCTAGAAGCAATAAGATATATCAATCCTCCAATCATAGATCTATAATTCTTCTGATCAACATATGGAGATGTATCATCTTTGTCTGATTTGTATCCAACAACTAAAGAGGTAGTAACAGGTTTACAATTCTCCATATCAAACTTCTTTAACATCTCTTTGACATACTTATCTTGAGAAATAAATATTCTATCATCCAATTGAGTAGCCTTAAGACCAAGAAAGAATGACATCTCTCCAAACATAGACATCTCAAATTATTTCTGCAAATTCCTTACACAAGACATCACTTCCTCCAAAGATAATATCATCAATATAAACAACAACAGTCATCAACTTAATGCATTCAACCTTTAAATAAAGATTATTGTCTATAGCTCCTTTCGTGAAGTTTTGTTGCAACAAATATCTGTCCAATCTCACATACCACACTCTAGGTGCTTGTTTGAGTCTATACAATGCCTTCTTTAATCTGCAAACCATGTTCAGATCTTTTAACAATCTAAATCCATCTAGTTTTTCAATGTATACTTCTTATTTTAGTTCTCCATTTAGAAATGTTGACTTAACATCCATCTGATATACTTTGAAGTTATTGTACATAGAAAAAGAAAATAACATTCTAATAGCTTCCATCCTAGCAACTGGAGTAAAATTTTCTTCAAAATCAATGTCTTCTACCTGAGAATAGCCTTTACATACCAATCTTGCCTTGTTCATTGTGACTTGTCCTTGTTCATTCAGTTTGTTCTAGAACACCCGCTTAGTTCCTATCACTTTTTTGTCCACTGATCTAGGTACTAGCTCCCAAGTCAAATTCTTATGTATCTTATTCAATTATTATTTCATTACTTTTACCCAACTTTCTTTTTTGCTCGCTTCTTCATATGATTTAGGTTCAACAAGTGAAAGAAAACAACAATTATTTTTCTCATTTACCTCTATAACACTTCTTGTTTAAACTCCTTTGTTCTTGTCTCTGATTATCTAATCTTGTTAATGATTTCTCTGCACATATTTTGGGGTCTTCGTTGCTTGATTTGATTCTTCTTTATCTTCTTCTTTTTCATCTGATTTTTCCTCATTGTTTCTTTCCAGATTTGTCTTTTCTTTTACAACAATAAGATTGATCTCAAATTTAGTCTCTTGAACAAGTTCAAGGGTAGTATATTCTCATACCTCACATACTTTCACACTTGTACTCTCCTCTATCTTCTTTAATCTCTTATTGTAACATTGGTAGGTTTTCCTATTCATAGCATATCTAAAAAATATTCCTTCATATGCTTTGGTATCAAAAATTTTGAGGTCATTCTCATCTGTCATGATATAGCACTTACTCCCAAAGACTATGAAATATTTAACAGTAGGTGGTCTTCCATACTACAATTCATAACATGTCTTAATATGATTTACTCTTATCTGAACCCTATTAAAAATGTAAACAAAAGTATGCACAACGTCTTTCCAATGCACATTAGCCAAGTTAGAATCCTTCATCATTGTTCTATCCATCTCAATTATAGTCCTATTCTTCCTTTGTACTACACCATTCCACCGAGGAGTCCTTAGAGCAAAAAGATGTCTCCTAATATCATATTTCTCACAAAAAATATCAAATTCATTTGAAGTAAATTCTCCACCTCTATCAGGTCTCAAATACTTGTTATAGCATCAACTTTATTTTCTACCATTGACTTGAAAACTTTAAATATTTCAAAAGCTTCATATTTTTCTCTAAATAATATAACCCATGTCATCCTAGAAAAATCATTAATAAGTAACATAAAGTACCTCTCTCCATTATGTCTGCTTGTGCTTGTAGGGCCACACAAATCTGTATGAATTATCTCCAATGGATATGATGTAGAATACTCCTTGTTCTTGAAACTTCTCTTTGTTTGCTTCCCTAACCACTGTTCCCAACACAATGTCAATAGGCTTGATAATATTTGGTAAATCTCTTACTACCTTAAAATTATTGATCTTCATCATGTTATCAAAGTTAACATGTCCCATCCTCTAATGCCATAACCAACATTCATTGCCTTGACTCAGATAGCATCTGTTTACACTTTTGTCCTTTATATAATAAATATTTCCACTTGTCATAATTCCTTCTACTACCAATTGTATGGTTTTTCCTTTTTTGATCATACATATGATATTAGTGAATACAACTTCATAACCTCTATTGCTCATCTGACTTACACTCAACAAGCCATGTCTCAAACCTTCTACATAATAAACATCTTCAAATTTATGCTTACCATCAATTGAGATACTTCATATTCCACAAATTCATGCAACTTCCTCTCATGCAAATTTCACTAATCCACCATCATACTTCTTGAGATTGATAAACTTGTCTTTATATCTAGTCATGTGATTTGAGCATCTGAAATCAATGATCCATGATCTTAATCTGGATTCTTCTCCTATATAGCTAGAAATAAAGATTCTTCATTTGAATCTTTTTCCCTTGATCTCTATCATCTATTCTTTTATTAAAATCATGTCTTCTATATCTACTTTTCTTTTCATCCAAATCAGATTTTATGTAGTCTTCTTTGTTGGAAGTATACATTGATGTGTTTTTGTGGTTGTTATTGATGTCAAACTTGTCGTTTCGAATTGGTCTAAAATGTCTATTGGTTCAAAATGTTTGTGGTGCAAAGTTATCATGTTGTGTTGTTGATGTTTCAGTTGTTCTATTGGTTGTTCTGGAAGTGCTTGGGTTTGGAATCTATTGCCGACATTGAGTGTTGTTGTTATCTTGATTGTATATAGTTTTGTATCATGAATATGATAGTTATATGGTCTAGAAACATATTTGTGTTCTCTAAGTGTTATGGTGTTGATCGTTGTGGGTTGTGAGATTCTATGTTTGACCTATCCTTAGATCCATATATGATTTGTGGAAGCGTGTTCAAAATGTTATGGGTCTCACTGTAGCATGTGGAGATTTGAATTTGAGTTATTTGCATTGGAGAGTATGTTATTGATTGTTAATTGATTATATGGATGTGTAGCATGTGGATATGTTGTTGGTTATGTTCTAGTGATTGTGGATAGATGAATTGATTTTTCGAAGATGTATTTTGGTCCCCTCTTTCTCCTGGAATGGATCAATGTGTGTATTTTTCATTTAGAAAGTATATCTTGATTCAAGTTGACTTGGTTCAAGCCTTGATGATCTATCTTGTATATAAGGATGAGTGTGATTGAGTTAAGTGTATGATGTGAAGATGATCAGTGACGTTTGATAAAGAGTAGAATAAGAGTTGTGTTTGAATGATATGCAAGTTGTGGTGAGACTGTGATAGAGTGTTGGTAGTTGAGATCAAAGTTGTGTGTGTGTTGATGTTGGTCACTTGATGCAGATTTTAAGAACTACTTCATGATTAGGAGATCCTTCTTTTGATATCATTTTTGTATATTTCCCTGAGTGCAGTTAGCTTTAGTTTTTGCAAGTCCTCTTTTGTATCTTGCCCCATGAGCAATTAGCCTTGGTGTACAAGTTTAGAGCAGTTAGCTCTTATCTTTGTAATATGATATACATAGTGGATATATTTTTGTGGGCATGTGCTCACCATGGTTTTTCCCTATTTGAGTTTTCCACGTATAAATCTTGGTATTAATGTGTTGGATGTGTCTTGAAGTTTAAGTATTTATGTGTTGCATTTAATTTTTATTTTAAATTGATTCACACCCTCTCTCAGTCATGTCTTGGGTTTAACAATTGGTATCAGAGAAAGGTTCCTCTTGAGTAAGATTAACCACTTTGAGGTAGATTTGATATGGCACAGGACGTGCATTACAAAGTTCCTATCTTTGATGGTACAAATTTTCCATAGTGGAAAGAGAGAATGGAGTCGCATTTGGAGACATTGAATAAAGGAGTTTAGAAAATAATTCAGAATAGATATACACCTTCGTAGGGTGGTCCTCATACAATAGATGAAATAAAGTTTAAGAAAGATAATGTAAAGGATAGAGCGATAATCCTTAGTTGTATAAGTGATTCAATGTTTGGAAGAGTAAAAGGATTGAAGGAAGCAAAATTTGTATGGGAAAAGCTATGTTTGTCATATGAAGGAGATATGAAGACAAAGCAAGCTAGGCTGATGAATTTAAAGTAGAAGTATGAGTACATGAGAATGTTGGAAGATGAAAGTATTGAATACTATATTCATAGAGTGATTGATCTTACTGATTTCATTAGAGTTGTCAGTGGGCATTTGGAAAAATGTGACGATGTTCATAATATATTGCTAACTTTGCAAAATTACTACAAGCCACAGAGATGTGTTATACAAGAGAGCAATAATTTGTGTAAATATACTATTGATGAACTTATTGGTACCTTAGCAACCTATGAGATTTCATAAATGGAACAATAAAAGAGAGAAAAGAGAGAATCAACATTTAATGTTTCAAGACTTGATGATACATAATACACTAGAGATCTAGATGGAGCTGAAGCAAATTTTGTGAGAAGATTGCAATGAGGCACTGGAAAATACAAAGGTAAGTTACCTCTGAAATGTTTTTCTTGTGCCAGGAATTGGAAATTATGCTTCTAATTGCACCTACAAAGAAGATTATAAGAAATTAGATGATGATGAGAAGAAGAACAAGTTTAAGAGACAAAATTTTAACAGAAGAGAGAAGAAGGGATTATGTTATATTGAGGAGCATACATTAGAAGATGAAGTTGATAATGATTCGAATGAAGAATCTCTATTTCTGGAAATTGAAGATAAGGAGAATGCTTTGGAGAAACCGGAAGAAGAGAAATTAGTTAAGACTGCATTGTGTGCTAAGATAGAATAGAGTACATGGATTATAGACTCTGGATGTTCAAATCATATGACTAGTGACAAAGACAAGTTTATTAATGTCAAGAAGTATGATGGAGGATTAGTGAATTTTATTGGAGAAGATGGTGCAACTATTCGAGGTATTGGAAGCATTTCTATTGATGGTAAGCATAAGACTAATGATGTTTATTATGTTAAAGGATTAAGAAACAGTTTCTTATGTGTTAGTCAAATGTGTAGAAAAGGGTATGAAGTTTTGTTTAGTAGCACCAGATGTGTGATCAGGAAGGATAAGACTGGTAAAAGAGTTACCAAAGGAGTTATAACAAGTAGAAATATATATTATATCAAGGATAGAGAGAAAAACAAGCGTTTTCTAGCGCAAAAGATTGAGATTATTCTAGTTGTTCCAGAGAAGACAAGTGATCTGGAAGAAAACAAAGAGAAGGAGCCAAATGAAGATGAATAAGAAGAAGAGGAGGAGAATTCAAAGAAATTTCTTGCTAAATATGTTCAAAATCATCATTCAGAGAATCAAATAATTGGGAATAATACAAAAGGTGTTAAGACTAGAAGGAATATTGCAAAAGCTCAAGATTGGGCTAATTACTATTTTCTATCTATGACAGAGTTGAAGACTTATTGGGAAGCAAGAAAAGATGAGAGTTGGGTAAAAGCAATGGAAGAAGAACTAAATCAGATTCAAAAGAACAAGACTTGGGAGCTAGTTCCTAGATCGGTAGACAAGAATGTAATAGGAACTAAGTGGGTATTCAAGAATTAGCTGAATGAGAAAGGGCAGGTGACAAGGAATAAAGTAAGGTTGGTATGTAAAGGACATTCTCAAGTGGAAGGCATAGAGTTTGAAGAAAAAATTTCTCTGGTACAAAGGATGAAAGCTATTCCTACGATTCTTGCATTTTTTGCTTTCAAGAACTTTAAAGTTTATCAGATGGATGTCAAATTAACATTTTTTAATGGAGATCTAGAAGGAGTTTACACTGAGCAACCTAATGGATTCATATTGACAGAAGATATAGATAGGGTATGAAGATTGAAGAAGGCATTGTATAGATTCAAACAATCAACCAGAGCCTAGCATGCAAGATTGGACAAGTATTTGCTTCAACGAAATTTCATGAAAGGTACAACAAACAATAATCTTTATTTCAAGATTCATGGAGATAAGTTGTTAATTGTTTTAGTTTACGTTGATGACATTATATTTAGAGGAGATGATAGCTTATGTAAAGAATTTTCTAAGGAGATGCAAAATGAATTTGAAATGTCAATGATTGGTGAATTGTCTTTCTTTCTTAGGTTGAAAGTCATTTAATTAGAAGATAGATTTTTTATTTCTCAAAGCAAATATGTGAAGGAATGTTGAAGAAGTTAGGTTTTGATGATTGCAAACTGGTTACAACTCCTTTAACTGGTGGACGCAAGTTGAGTAAAGATGATGAGTCTCCAAAAGTTGAACAAAAGAAGTACAAATCGATGATTGGTGAATTGTTCTATTTGATTGTGTCTAGACCAAATATCATGTAGGCTGCTTTTTTGGTAGCTAGATTTCAGAAAAATCTAAAGGTAACACTGTTGGATATTAGAGTTGTTGGGATATGTTGTTGTCATTGATATCAACATATTCTTGTGTTGTGGAGATTTGGTTTGCTGCAGAGAGTTGGTTTTGGTGATCTAGTCTAGATGCGCTGATGCGGTTTATTGTGTTTTGAGATACTTATCTCTAGTTGATCCAGTATGAGTTTCATGAAGCTATGAGTTAATTTGATCAAGTTATGAGGTCCGGTATGTGGACTAGTTTTTTCAGTATTCAGTGTTGGAGAAATACCTTAACTTTGGCTAGTATTTGATCCATATTGCTCTGGAATGATTATATCTTGAGTTGCAGATTTTGGAGAAAATTTGGGACGTTAATGTGTGTCCTCAGATCAGATGGTTCATGATTTGGAACTTCGCAAGCATATCTTTCAGTTTGTCAATTGGTGTTCTTGAGCTCCAGTAATGATGCTAATGATGAACCTTATTATCTGAGTTGTTGCGGTGACTGCAATGGAATTCACATTGCTTGTTGATGTTCTTTGATCGTGTTCTATGTGTTTTGGTGGTCCATGTTGATATGTTATTTAGATTTTTATTTGGAAAAAAAATGATTATTTTATTTTGGGAGAAATATAAATAATAGATTAATAAATAAGTTCATTTATATTTTTATATGTATAGCAAATATGTATAATTATATAAATGAAATTTTGGGTTCTAATTTGTTGTGAGATGGTGATTTTATTTATATGTTGTATACAGATGAATTATGAAACTTTGGTTGACTGCATTTTAAACGAAATGGAAAATTATTGTCAATTTAGATTAGTAAAGATGCGTGTTTAATTACTATATTTGCATTTATTTTTGAACTGCAAGTCCTTTATCGAATGTATCAGAATATCGTCATGTGGTTGTCTTCATGGTTGTAACTGTTTCTTGTCAAGGATTTATCAATTAGTTAACCTTGTGTGAGGGTTGATTTGGCCAAGTGGTTTCTATCGTTTTGAACTTTGTGTCCTATTTCATGTGTATACCTTGGTTTTGGGAGTTCTTTTGATTTTTGGTTAAGAGTCATATGGGAGAGTGGATTTCGATTAGGGTTTGCGCCCAAAGTGGTAAGAAGGGTAACCCATCGAAAGTTTGTCCAAGCAAGTGATAACTTAATAATATATTAGGGGGCTTGGTAGATGAAACACTAAGTAAGATAATTATGCCTCGCTCATGGTTGAGTGCTAGTACAGACTCAAGATGTAGTGAGAAGGCGTGGAATGACAAACCAACAACCTTGTCTTCACGAAAGGATTGTTTGGGTCCACATGAGACTTGGATGGGGCTGGAGGTTCGGGAGAGGTTACCAGGGTAACCCAAGATGGGGGTCGGGACCTATGGAGGCTTGCTAGGGTAACCATACTAAGCTATGTGATGACACTCTTCCCTTATGGTCACTAGTGTGTAGTCTTGTTGGTTACATCTGATTTTGATGTGGATTCATGTTCTGTGAGTTTTACTTCATGTGTGTTTATCCAATTTTGTGAGTTCGACTGCATGTGTGTGCATAACTATAGGGTGCTAGTGGGTCTTATTTCTATCTCCTAGCACAGTGGGGTGGTTCTTTTTGAGCCACATGGTCGGGTGGTAGTGCCACTTTCCATCGAGTGTGTTTGTCCCTTCTTGTAGAGTTGGCTTCACAGGTGTTCTAGTTGCGCTTGGATTCAAGCATTTTGTTATCCAGTTGGATCCCATTTGTTATGGATCATTCCTTGTATATCTTGGACCTTTCATGGTTAGCTGTTAATAATTTGATATGTATGCCTTCATGGCAAGATGTAAATTATAATGTAACATTGTCTGATTTTATAACTTAATTATTTAGTAAAATGCAATGTAAAAATATTCTTTTGATACAAACAATGTATGTATAGAAATTTAATGTAATGCATATGTTTCATTTGAATATTAGATGTAATGTAATGGTTTGTTTCTTAATGAATGAACTTAATCATGTTTTCTATAATTAAGACTATTGGATGAATTATTCGTTGATTAAGTGTAATTATGTTATTAAGTTTAATCAACTTAATTGGATTATTTATTGTTAAGTAAGGTTAGTGGTGAACCTAGTTAACCAAGTTGGGAAACCCTTTAGGTGTTAAGCGGTGTAGGAGTACCTAGTTTTGAGTCCAGTTTCTTCATTTTGGTGTGTTTGTTCATAGGTTGGTTTGGAGTGGTGAATAAGAGTCTTCTCTTGGGTCTTAATATGTTTTTGTAATGCTTTGGTAGGTTGAAAGTCCTTAGGATAATTCATTTGCTCAATTTTGGCTTATAAGCCCTTGTAAGCTTAAAATGGCAAAATCTTGCATTTTGATGAAAAATGCCTTGAATAGCCTTGTTTGGCATTGGTAAATGTCAATTTAATGGTTTTTAGTCATATTAGATGGTTTTGAGGAGATAATTAAGCATGTAAGGCCAAAAAGCACTTTTTGGCAAAAGTTGTGAAAGCTGCTTGACAACTTTTTGCAACGTTGAGCAACTTTTTGCATTTTTTGAGAAAAAGTCTGGTTAGGGAACCAATGGAGAGTTAGTTAGGACACAAATAGAATATAAAATCTCTGATAATGGATGTAAAAAGGTTGTTAAACACCTGGAGTTGATTGGAATATATTTTGTGACCATTTTTAAAGTTTTACATTGTAACTTTTCAAGAATTAGAGCAACAATCCGCACTAAATGGATTGATTGCATTACTGTACTTTGTTTGTTGATTTGTACATTCTCTTTTAGTTCTTAGGAAGCAGTATTATTAGTTTGTTTTCAGGTTTGAATTGAGTTTCCAATTTTGTAAGCTCTCGGCCTGAGTAAGGGTTTGAGAGGCCCAGACATGGTTCCAACTTGAAGTCCTTTGAGTTCTCCTCAATAACCCTTGGGAATCAAGCCATGGAACCTTTGTATAGTGTAAATAGCTTTTATTTTCTTTTGGAGGTCATTGAAAGGACAATGAGCATCATTTCCTAAGTGAGCTCAGTCATAGTCTGGTTAGGAAATGAATGAGATTATGCAAGTGTTTGCAGGAATGAGCAGGGTTGGAGTTGTAGAGTGTTTGGGATGAACAAATGATGTGTGGAAGAAAATATGTGTGAATTTGGAGGTGTGGCAGATCAAGGAAGACACCTAACCCTTGGAAAAAGACCAAAACAAGCCCAAAACCACCTAAAATAAGCATTTCTTGGGTTTTGTACCTGTATCGTCAGAATGAGATTCCTAAATTCAGAAGTTGGAAGGTACTTCCAAAAGGGTATCCTAATCAGTAAAGAGTTTGTGTGGGTCTTTGGAGAAATTGGGAGAAAATACACAAAAAAATGGTTAGGTAGGGTAATTGGGGCTCTAGGGTTACTAGGCCTAGAAAATAGGAAAAGGAAGGAGTGACGGGGAAAAGAATGAAACCCTCACTAAAAACCAATTGATTGATCTTGAAAAACATCCCAAAAACCTAATTCAACCTCTGCAAGCACTTGTTAAGGAGTTTTAGAGTGTAAGGTTGGATTTACCCCTATGAATCTCAACCATGCTTGAGCAACCAGTGAGCACATCTAGATTGGGAGCACTCATATAGAGCTTAGGTGTCTAAATTGATTAGAAGAAAATATGAACAAAGTATGAAGCCCACTAGGATAATATCTAACTTTCGTTAAGTAAGGAATTAGCTCTCTTTGAGTAACCTCCCCATCATAGTGGTATCAGGGCTTCCAAGATTTGGAAAGAAGCCAGCATATGACAGAAACTGAATCAATACAAGAGAATAGTTTAAGGATGGTGACCAATGCAGAGGTAGCAAAGAAGGTAGAAGACCAAGAAGAAGAAAATAGGCTCCTCAGAGAAACATTATTACAACTGGAGAGCAAACTAGATGTAGTTGAAGATAAAACTAAGAAAGTGACAATCAAGGTCAATGAAGGGAAGGGAAAATAAGTTGTAGAAGAGGATAGGACTCCTGAACCATACCCTATTCTACTTGAAGAACCTTTCCTCAAAGAAATCAAATCTTTAGGAAGAAAATCCCTAGAAGGAGTGCCACTTTTTCATGGAAAAGTGGAGCCTGAGGTAGTCCTGGAATGGATAGAGGGATTGGAGAACCACTTTGAATGTGATGGAATCAGCGAGGCACAAAAGGTGAAGGTGTCCAAGTCTAGATTGAGAGGGGTAGCATTGACTTGGTAGAAATTTATTCAAGAAGAGAGGCAGAAAGAGGGCAAGAACCCCATAGCTACGTGGAAGGACATGTTAGCCAAGGTGAAAGAGGCATACATCCGTGAGGATTATGAGATCCAGTTGCACAAGAGAAGACAAAATTTGAGGCAAAGAGACTTGGATGTGTGCAGCTATACTGAGGAATTCCAGAAGTTGTATCTAAGATCCAAGGTAGTAGTAGGATGAGAACATCAAGGTAGCTAGATACTTAAATGGCTTGAGATGGAATATTCAAGAGGAATTGAGCTTGTTATGCCCCAACACCATGCACAGGTGCTATCAGTTGGCACTAAGAGTGGAAGAAAAGAGCAAGAAGAAACAAGAACAAAGCAATAGAGGCAGAGGTAGGGGAAGAGATGGCAGAGGTCAAAGAGGTAGTTTTGGTGGAAGAAGCATAAACCAAAGATTCTGAGGGGAATCCAAGTTGGTTGAGCAATGTGAGGATTCCAATAGCAAGAGCAGCTATAGAGGAAGGTCTAATGGATCAGAAAGAGGGTCCTATTTTTCCACCATGAAGTGCTACAACTGCCATCAACTTGGACACCCGACCTATAGGTGCCTTGAGAAGTCTTCTTCATCCCAAGGAGGTGAGAGGAGAGTAAATTATGCTCAAGAGGATGCAACAAACATGAAAGCGTCAGAAGTAAGCTTGGATTTAGAGGTTGGAGAGAACCTCATGATAGGGAGAGTCTTGATCAAAGAACCGGTTAAGGAGGAACCTAGCCAAAGGAGATCCTCGTTCAAAATAAAATGTAAGATCATGGGAAAGGTATGTAGAGTGGTGGTGGATTCAAGATCCACAAACAACATAGTGTCAGAGGAAGCGATGGGTAAGCTCAATTTGCCAAGAATACCACATAGTGATCTCTATAGAGTTACATGGCTCAACAAGGGGAAACATGTTCTTGTAAATGAACAAACTTGGGTTGAGTTCACCATTGGAGGTTACAAAGACAAAGTCTTATGTGATATCTTGCCCATGGATGCTTGCCACCTACTCCTAGGGAGGCCATGGTAGTTTGACAGAAAAGCCATACATCATGGAGAGAAGAATGCTTATACTTTCCAAAAAGATGGAACCACCTACAAAATCCAGTCCATAGGAGACCAAGTAGAAGGCAGATCCAAAGGTCCTAATGTGTTGCTGGTTGGTGAGAAAGAGTTCATCAACACACTCAAAGAGGGAGAAGGATAAAGGGTTTTCCATTGTTGTGAAGCCAAAAGAGGACAACAAGGAGAAGAAGGTGAGCATTCCCAAAGAAGTGCAACATGTTCTAAATCCGTTTGAGGACATCATTAGTGATGGAACACCAACTACATTGCCTCCTCAACATGCCATAAGTTATCAAATTAACTTTATACCTGAAGCTTCTTTACCCAATAAGGCAACTTATAAAATGACACCAAATCAAAACAAAGAGATAGCCAAACAAATACAAGAACTCCTAGATAATGGTCTAATCAGGAAGAGCAACAACCCATGTGCAGTACCCACCATTTTGGCCCCAAAGAAGGGAGGTACTTGGAGACTTTGCACTAACTCTAGAGCCATAAACTAGATTACCATCAGATATAGATTTCCCATCCCAAGAATTGAAGACTTGATGGATTGTTTGGGGGGTGCTGAATACTTCACCAAGATAGATCTCAAGAGTGGTTACCACCAAATCAGAATAAAGGAGGGTGGTGAATGGAAGACAACCTTCAAGACTACAAAAGGACTCTATGAATGGCTTGTTATGCCATTTGGACTCACAAATGCCCCTAGCACATTCATGAGACTCGTGAATGAAGTACTCAAGGACTACACTGGTAAATTTGTTGTTTTGATTAATTAAAAATAGGTTTTTGAAAGGAACCTGGAACCTTGTTACATAGTAGGAGAAATATAAAGCGTTAAAGAGGCAAGAAATAATAGTGCCTGGACACCCAAACAAGGAACATATCCCAGTTAAAACAAAAAGGGATCACAAGACAAAGAGAACAACACTAGACAACCTAAGGACAACACAAAGACAACACCGAGACAACACATGGACAAGGACAACTAGATGTTTTTTATGAGTTCTTCCGCATGAACCACCATCTGCTTCACATTGACCACAGAGTTTTTCATATCATCTAGCTCTTTTTCCTTGATACCAACCTATTTCTGAGTGTTGGCCCTTGTTCTTTTTTCATGACCCTTCTTCTCAGTTTGATCCTTCTCATCCTCCTTGCCTTTAATCTGTTCAAATTTATTTATCAGCATGTTAACATGGTCAATAATGGCCTTAAGGATCTGGAAGTTTTGCTCAACAATCCTCTTCATAGTGAGCTCCATCTTATCCACTCTATTGACCAAATTGTTCAAGTTAGTTTCCAGGCCCTTATCATCTCTTATCCCTTCCAGCCCCTTCACCTTCTTTTCTGTTTCTATAATTTTACTAACCATTGCCTCAATTGCTTCAGCCTTGTTAATAACAACCATGAATTCTTTAACGTTCTTAATTGTTTACTTAGATGACATCTTAATTTTTAGCAAGTTTAAGGAGAGCATCTTAAGCATATAGAAATTTTCTTGAGTAAACTTTGTGATGAACAACTAACCATCAATTTGGAGAAATGTGAGTTTATGAAACAGGAATTAGTGTATCTTGGGTTTGTAGTCTCAAGAGGTGATTTGAAGATGGATACCTCTAAGGTGGAAGCCATAATCAGTTGGCCCACACCTAGGACAACAAGTGAAGTGAGAAGTTTTCATGGCTTGGCTCAGTTCTATAGAAAGTTCATCAGAGGGTTCAGTGAAATATGTGCACCTATGCTTGAGACAATCAAGGGAGGTGTGAGAACCAAGTTTGTATGGACAAAGGAAGCAACATAGCGTTTGGAGCAGTTTTGAGTCAAGATAATAGACCTGTTGCTTTCTTCAGTGAGAAACTTAATGATGCAAAGAAAAGGTATTCCTCCTATGATTTGGAATTGCATGCACTTGTTGAATCACTTAGGAAATGGAGGAATTATTTGCTATCTAAGGAATTTGTGGTTTACACTGATAATCAAGCTCTTAGCTTTCTTAATTCACAAGAAAAGTTAAACCATAGGCATATTAAATGGGTAGAGTATTTGCAGTCATACACCTTTACCATGAAGAACAAGAAAGGAAAATGTAATAAGGTAGCTGATGCATTGAGTAGGAGGTTACTACCAGTGCAAGAAGTGCAGCTCAAAAGCATTGGAGTGGATAGCTTCAAGAATTTGTATGAAGAAGATGAAGATTTTGCTGCTGCCTACAAGGTTTGCCAAGGGTTTGGAAATGATTTTCACAGTGAATATGCAGATTAAACCTTGCAAGATGGCCTTTTGTTCAAAGGAAGGCATTTATGTGTGCCTAGGGGGTCTATGAGGGAAAACTTGATGCAAGAAAAGCATAATGGATGCTTGAGTGGACACTTTGGTTTGAACAAGACTTTGGAACTTGTCCAGAGGTTCTACTTTTGGCCTAAATTGCAAAGAGATATCAGAAGATATGTGGAGCAATGTGTGGTCTTCCAAAGAGATAAGGGTACATCTTCCAATGCTGGTCTTTATCAGCCTTTACCTATTCCCAACCGGCCATGGAAGTGTGCAAGTATGGACTTTGTGGTTGGTTTGCCAAAAACCAAATCAGGTTTTGATAGCATCTATGTTGTGGTAGATAGGTTTAGTAAGATGGATCTCCCATGCAAGGTCACTCATGATGCCAACCACATTGCTCACTTGTTTTTCAAATAAATTATTAGGATTCATGGTTTACCTATCAACATTGTGTCAGATAGGGATACAAAGTTTATTGGTCATTTTTGGAAGACCTTGTGGCAAATATTAGGCACTAATTTGTCTTTTAATTCAGCCTATCATCCCCAAACAGATGGTGAAACCAAGGTGGTCAATAGAACACTTGGTAGATTCTACTTAGATGCCTAACAAAAGAGTATGGTCAAGCTTGGGATCAGATCATCCACCAAGTAGAATTTGCTTACAATGATAGTGTGAATAGGTCCACCAGTAAAAACCCTTTTGAGGTGGTGTATGGAATTCATCCTAGAGGAGTTTTGGAGCTCAGAGATGTGGGGAAGATGGGACAATAGAATGGACATGCCTTGGACATGGCCTAATCAATGCAAGAGGTTCATGAGCAGGTTAGGACAACCCTATTGGACACTACTCAAAAGATCAAAGACAAGGTGGATGAGAAAAGGAAAGATATCCAATTTGTTGTTGGTGATATGGTCATGGTTCACATGAACAAGGCAATAATTCAGAAAGGTTTCCCTAGTAAGCTTCAAATGAGGAGGATAGGTCCTTGCAAAGTTTTGGCCAAGTATGGTAGCAATGCATACAAGGTAGACTTACCCGGTGATATGGCTTTGTCACCCATTTTCAATATGGCATATTTGGTGCAGTATAAGGGCACACCTCTAGCAGAAGATAGTAGCATTTCAGATGTCTCTCAAGAACTTTCAAACTTTCCCTTACTAGTTGCACCCATTTCCCAAGCCGAGAAGGTGTTAGATTCTAGAATTTTGAAGAAAACAAGGCATACCACCTACATGGAGCACTTGGTCGAGTGGAAACACCTTCCAAAATTAGAGGCTACTTGGATACCTGAGGCAAAATTCTCAAAGCATGGATTTTCATTTTCTTTTCTGCTCAAGGAGTCACTTGACTTCTCTTCTGTGGGGGAGTATGGTGTAGGAGCACCTAGTTTTGAGTCCAGTTTCTTCACTTTGGTGTGTTTGTTCATAGGTTGGTTTGGAGTGGTGAATAATATTCTTCTCTTAGGTCTTAATATGTTTTTTTAATGCTTTGGTAGGTTGAAAGTCCTTAGGACAGTGCATTTTCTCAATTTTGGTTTATAAGCCTTTGTAAGCCTAAAATGGCAAAATCTTGCATTTTGATGAAAAATGCCTTGAATAGCCTTGTTTGGAATTGTTAAATGTCAATGTAACGGGTTTTAGTCATCTTAGATGGCTTTTAGGAGAGAATTAGGCATGTAAGGCAAAAATGCATTTTTTAGCAAAAGTTGTCAAAGTTGCTTGACAACTTTTTGCAATTTTGAGCAAAAGGTTGGTTAGGGAACCGATGGAGAGTTAGTTAGGACAAAAACAGAATATAAAATCCCTGATAATGGATTTAAAAAGGTTTTTGAACATGTGGAGTTGATTGGAATATATTTTGTGACCATTTTTGAAGTTTTACATTGCAACTTTTCAAGAATTAGAGCAGTAATCCACGCTAAATGGATTGATTGAATTACTGTACTTTGTTTGTTGATTTGTACATGCTCTTTTAGTTCTTAGGAAGCAATCTGATTAGTTTTTTTGTAGGTTTGAATTGAGTTTCCAATTTTGTAAGCTCTCGGCCTGAGTAAGGGTTTGAGAGGCCCAAACATGGTTCCAACTTGAAGTCCTTTGAGTTCTCCTCAATAACCCTTGGGAATCGAGCCATGGAACCTTTGTACAGTGTACATAGCTTTTATTTCCTTTTGGAGGTCATTGAAAGGCCAATGAGCATCATTTCCTAGGTGAGCTCAGTCATAGCCCGGTTAGGAAATGAATGAGATTATGCAAGTGTTTGAAGGAATGAGCAGGGTTGGAGTTGCAGAGTGTTTGAGATGAAAAAATTATGTGTGGCAAAACATATGTGTGAATTTGGAGGTGTGGCAGATCAAGGAAGACACCTAACCCTTGGAAAAAGACCAAAACAAGCCCAAAACCACCTAAAACGAGCATTTCTTGGGTTCCGTACCTGTACGGTCAGTCTGAGATTCCTAAATTCAGAATTTGGAAGGTACTTCCAAAAGGGTATCTCGATTAGTAAAGATTTTGTGTGGGTCTTTGGAGAAATTGGGAGAAAATCCACAAAAACCGGTTAGGTAGGGCTAATTGGGGCTCTAGGGCTACTAGGCCTAGAAAATAGGAAAAGAAAGGAGCGATGGGGAAAAGAATGAAACCCTCATTCAAAACCAATTGATTGATCTTGAAAAACATCCCAAATACCTAATTCAATCTCTGCAAGTACTTGTTAAGGAGTTTTAGAGTGTAAGATTGGATTTACCCTTGTGAATCTCAACCATGCTTGAGCAACCAGTGAGCACATCTGGATTGGGAGCACTCCTAGAGAGCTTAGGTGTCTAAATTGATTAGAAGACAATATGAACAAAGTATGAAGCCCACTAGGATAATATCTGACTTCCCTTAAGCAAGGAATTAGCTCTCTTTGAGTAACCTCCCCATCATTAAGTCTTCCGTTGTCCAATCTAAACTTAATGTTAACTCAATGTATCATTAAACTTGTTAAAGTTTAAAAAATAAATTATTTATTACTCTTATCTAGTGTTTTAGTTTTATCCCTTCGGGGTTTCCTAGAGGGGCATTACAAAGATGCTATTCTTTTAATTTATGTAATCCAGATTGTTGTTCGATATTTGTAACGCAACGAGACTTCCTTTGGGTTGTAGCCCTTCTTGTATTTGAGCAGTGAGCTCTAGAGAGTGTGCCTGAATGCATGTGCATTCCCCATTGTAATATTTACATATACTACTGCAGAGTATCATCTTATTGTGGGTAGGTTCCCACCATGGTTTTTCCCTCAATCGAGTTTTCCATGTCAAAAATCCATGTGTTATGTGTGTTGTTGATGTGGTTTTTATCTTTGATGTTGATGTTCCTAATCAGATTTGAAGTTGTACATAATTTGGTTGAGTTTGGTGAAAAATGATTCACCTCCCCCCCATGCTCTCAGTGCTTGATGGTAAGCATAATACTAATGATGTTTTATATGTTGAAGGTTTGAAGCATACTATTTTGAGTGTTGGACAAATGGTTGATAAGGGAATGATTTTCAATTTAAGAGAACTAGAAGAGATTGAAGCACTGAATGCTAGAAGATTGCCTAAGGGAGCCAATAAGTATGAAGGGAAGTTACCTTTGAAATGTTTTTCATGCAATAAGATTAGTCATTTTGCTTCTAGATGTCATGAAAGAGCAGAAATAGTGTCTAAGTATGATAATCCTTACAAGCCTAACCAAAAGTATATATATTAGAAGAAATGTTATTATGTTGTTGATGAAGGTGTGACAGATGAGGAGTCTGAGAAAGGTAACTCTGAAGATGAATTTGTGTTCATTACTATCAAGGAGGATGATCTAGTATCTGTTGATTCTACAAGTCGTGTTGTTAAAGAGAAAGCGTTGGCTGCTAAGATTGATGAGAAATATGAATGGGTGATTAATTGTGGTTGTTCACATCATATGACAGGTGATAAAGGTAAATTTGTGAATATGGAGAAGTATGATGGTGGTGTAGTAAGATTTGAAGACAATAAAGCTTGTGTGATCCATAGTAGAGGTTCTATTTCTCTTGATGGTAAGTATATACTGATGATGTTTTATATGTTGAACGTTTGAAGCATAATATTTTGAGTGTTGGACAAATGGTTGATAAGGGATATGATTTTCAATTTAAGAATGGGAAATGTAATATCTTGAATAGCTCTGATATAGAAATTGCATCAGGTACTAAGACTAAAGGTAATATCTTTCATCTGAATGTTGGTGACAAAAGTTGTTTGATTGCTCAAATTGATGAGAATTGGTTGTGGCATAGGAGGATGTGTCACAATAACTTTGATTGCATGATTAAGATTAGTTCTACTCAAGCTATTAGAGATCTACCTAAGATAGTGAAGCTTACTAATCTGGTATATAAAGAATGTCAATTAGGAAAGAAAACAAGAATTTAATTCAAAAGCAAACTATATACATCTAATGGATTATTAGATCTTGTGCATATTGATTTATGTGGACCTTCTAGAGTGAGAAGCTTTCAGGGAGATAGGTACTTTATGTTGTTGATTGATGACTATTCTAGAATAACGTGGGTCACTTTTCTAAGGGAGAAATCTGAAGCATTGGAGAAGTTCAAAATTTTCAAAGATAAAGTGGAGACAGAGATTGGATTGAAGTTGAAGTGTTTGAGGTTTGACAGAGGAGGAGAATTTACCTTTGGTGAGTTTAATTCCTTTTGTGAAGAGCATGGAATCAGAAGACAATTATCTACTTCGAGAACCCCTCAACATAATGGATTTGTTGAAAGAAAGAATAGAACAGTTTTGGATGTTGCTAGAACTATGTTGATTGAAGGAAATGTTCCGCATATCTATTGGAGAGAAGTTGTTAGCACTGTTGTATACACATTCAACTAGGTGCATATAAAAGGTGATTCCGGTAAGACCCCTTATGAATTATGGTTTGGTCGTGTTCCTAGAATTAAATATTTCAAAATCTTTGGAAGCAAATGTTATATCAAAAGAGACAAGGATATAGGAAAATTTGATGCAAGATTTGATGAAGGAATCTTTTTGAGATATTCTACTAAGAGCAAAGCCTACCGGTGTTAGAACAAGAGACTAAGAAAGATAGTGGAAAGTACAAATGTGAAGGCTGATGAGAATCATGAGAAGAAAATTAGAGCATGTGGATATGAGTTTGATGATCAGGATGCTACTACAAAGCCAATACAGAGTATGAGTATGAAGGAGAGTGATCTGGTAGAGATAGAGATATTGAATCCAGATGTTGTTGCTGGTGAAGAAGTTCAAGAGCCTAAAAACCAGAATAATCATAAGACCTTGAGGTATGTAAGACTGAATCATTTAGAAAATCAATAAAAATAAAGGTGTAATGACTAGGAGAAGGAATGTTGCTGAAGAGACATGTTTGATTTCTAAACTTGAGCTAAAGATGTTGCTGAAGCATGTAAGGATGAAAATTGGATAAAAGCTATGGAAGAAGAGTTAGATCAAATTGAAAATAACAAAACATGGGAACTTGTTTCGAGACCTAAGGACAAGAATGTAATTGGTACTAAATGGGTGTTCCAGAATAAGCTAAATGAAGAAGGAGAAGTTGTTAGAAACAAAGCAAGACTAGTATGTAAGGGATATTCACAAATGGAAGGTATTCATTTTGAGGAGAATTTTGCTTCGGTAGCTAGAATTGAAGCTGTTACACTATTTCTTGCATATGCTACTCATAAATTTTTTTAGGTATATTAGATGGATGTGAAGTCAACCTTTTTGAATGGTGAATTGGAAGAGGAAGTCTACATTGAGCAAGCAGATGGATTTTCATTGACAAATGAAGAAGACATGGTATGAAGATTGAAGAAAACATTGTATGGAGTCAAACAAGCCCTTGGAGCCTGGTATGCTAGATTGGACAGGTATTTGATGAAGTTGGGATTCTGTAAAGGTACCGTTGATAGTAATTTGTACTTCAATATTGATAAGATAACATTTTGATTGTTGAAGTCTTTGTTGATGATATTATTTTTGGAGGAGATGATGATCTGAGTAAGAAATTTGCTGATGATATGCAAAAAGAGTTTGAAATGTCTATGATAGGTAAGATGAAGTTCTTTCTAGGATTGCAAATTACATAGATTGATAAAGACATTTTTATATCTCAATCTAAGTATGTGAATGAATTATTGAAAAAGTTTGTATTAGATGATTCTAAACCTGTTGGAACTCCTATGGTGACTAGTTGTAAGATCACAAAATATGATGAATCTTTGAAGGCTAACCAAACCCTGTATAGATCTATGATTTGTGGACTACTTTATTTGACTCAGACTAGGCCTGATATTACGAGTGTTGTATGCCTTGTTGCAAGATTTCAAGCTGACCCTAAGGAAAGTCATGTTATTGTTGTGAAGAGGATATTCAGATACTTGAAGGGGACAATTGATTATGGCCTATGGTATTTGAAGGATGATGATTTCACTTTAAATGCTTATACTGATGTTGATTGAGCAGGTGATATTGATGATCGGAAGAGCACTACTGGTGGAGCACTCTTTTTGGGAAATAAGTTAGTTGCTTGGACAAGTAAGAAAAAAGATGTTATTTCTTTATCTACTGTAGAAGCTGAATACATTGTTGTTGCTAGTAATTGTACTCAGGTTGTTTGGATGAAGCAGATGATGAAGGATATTAGAATTGTTTATAATGAGCCTACTATTATATATTGTGATTGATGCCCTCCTAAATGGCACAAGGTTAGCAAATGATAAATAACACAAAAGACACGAAACCGTTAGTGTTAGTCAATCAAAAACTAATCTAAAAAGGCATACCAAGAGAGACACTAAAAACATGCAAGTATATTTAACTATCAAAGCAAACATGATGAGGCATCTCCAAATACCTCCTAACATGCTCTTAGTTTCTTTCTCCCTTGTTCCTCTCCTCTCCAAGTTCCAAAATAGTGTAGCTCTCAACAGCTTTTTGCACTATGGATGCTTATGGAGGATTGAGATTGTAGTATAGCTCTAAATGTGAAATGAAAAGCTAATACTATGCTATTGATACTAAAATGATTGATTTTAACCAAAATGATAAGATATTAATTGATTATGCTAAAATGCTCTCTAAAAATGCCTATAGCTTAAATGCATGCAAGTTTTCAAGATCTGGATTATGAAGAAATGGACTCTATTTATAGAAAAAATGGAGCAATGGATGGTTGAGATTGAGCAATCTCAACAAGGGTCAGGATTGAATGATTTCAAATCCATGTGAGGGCTTTCAACCCAATCCCAGGATGACAAGTGTCAATGTGAGATAGGTTGAGGGGGGAGGGAATAAGCATTAAATGCCTGATATGACCTTGGGATTTTAGAGTCAAGATTGGTTGAATGAATAAAATCTTTATTCAAAGAATAAAGCTTTTATCCAATGGATAAACTCTTGTGCAAATGTGAAATGGATGAATATGGTCAAAACAATAAATGTTTGGGGGGACAAGTTTGAAATAACCATAAATGGTTATGTAAGAGCCATTAGTGGTCTTGGAAGACTTTGGGGGTTAATTTGTTAAACACACAAAGCATTAAATGTTTTTCAAAGACTTTGGAGTATTTGAGAAGTGACTTCATTTTGCTTAGGAATGTGACAATAATTAGGAGATGGATTAGGCTAATTAGGAAGGGGTTAGAAGAATCTAGAAGGGGATTAGATTTTGCAAGTGGATTTGGTGGGTGAGGAAAAATAGGATTTTATTAAAATAAAAATTCTTTTATTTCAATAAATGTGTGCAAGTTGCATTTGTAGGAAAATGCAAGTGGGGGTGGGGATAATGATTTAAATAAATGTTTTATTTAATTTATTTAAAAGAGGAATAGGGGATTTTAATTAAATAAATAGATTTTATTTATTCAATTGATTTGAATTTGATTTAATGAATTAATTAAAATAAATTGAATAATTCATTTAATTAATAGAAGAATGTTTGGGGATGAATTAATTAAATATTAATTTAATTAATTGGTGGTTAGTGGATTTTTAATCAAAATAAATAGCGAATATTTATTTAATTAAGCTGGACAGATTTGTGTGACTACATTTGCCCCTCTTTGAGACGGTGCGGTTTATCGCATCGTTTCAAAGAAAAAAAATTGGTGTGAAGAAAAAAAAAATTGGTGTGAAGAAATGCCCCATAAAATATAAATTTAATGGGTGGTATGCCCCCTCGAGAGATGGGCCGAAAAAAGTTCAAAAAATCGGGCGATCTCTCGAAAAAGAATGAAAATTGGCGAGGTGGTAGAAGAGAATAAGTTAGCAATGTGGGTGAAAATTAGAAGAAAATGGGGGAAGAATGGAGAAATGGGGGGCTCGGGAAGTTCACGGGGACCACGATGATGAGCGGGGAGAAGTTATGGTGACGACGAAGGGTATAAATGGGGTGAAAAGGGTAAAAACAAGATCATTTGTGACCGCGACCAGTTGAAAACGAGAGCTCTGATAGTGATGTTTGGAGGAGCGAGTAGCAGCGACAATGCCGATTCTGATCACCGAGCACAGATTCGAGCGGGTCCGACGGTTCCAACGCCCAGATGACTACGGACCAGCGGTACGCAAATTCGAAAACTTAATTTTTGTGCATTTTTGATAGGCTTTTAGCTGAGTCCAAGTCAAGTCGGAGCAAGAGCACTGGAACTGTTGTTTTGACGCTTTTGCTCTATAAACTAGTGCTATTGTGCCGCAATAGC